>NW_009217445.1:0-13849 GCF_000690835.1 Fulmarus glacialis
CCCCTTCTTCCAAAGGTGGTAAACTCACAACAAAGGTGGTAAACAAAAAGACACTTGCAATGAGAGAACACTTTTGAATATTTGGAAAAGTTGAGGTATTGTCATGCTAATATTTTTGGCTCAATGTGCTCATGTTAAAAAGAAGTTTTAGATGCTCTGTGTATTACAACGTTTTGTCTTTTACACTACGTGTCTCTTATTAGCATTTGTAAGTTTATCAGAAAGGATAAGTAGGAGATATTTTCAGTGACTTTTACTTACGTATTTCTTACACTGTACTAGAAGTTTGACCTTCTGCACAGACAGTGCTAGCTTTATTACCCTATGTATTCCCTTTTATGACAAATCATTGGAAGTAATTTGTCATCTACTATTTGATCAAAAATGTAGTTCGTATATAAAAATACGTATGGCAAAGCAAAATCCTTTCAGAAAGAATTCATGTGCATTACATTTTAATTATCATACCCAACAACATGATTTTAGCAAACAAAATTTGTCTCAACATGAATTTTCTGCTTTATTTGTAAACATGTTAACTCTTCAGAACATCATATTCTTTATTAAAAGAATAAAACCTGACAAAACACATGACAAAAACTGTGAAATAAATTATTTAGTAGAGCTTTTTTGCATGCATTAGGAATCCTGTCTTAGGAAATGATCGAGTGTTCTATCTTCAGATCATGTGTTTTTCCATTTAAAAAAGCTCAAGGAATTATTCATATCTTAGGTGCAGTAACAGAAATAAGAATTTTCTTACTTGAACAGGAAATTTGCCTGCTAGATATTGATTCTGTTGAGCTTGAGCTTCAAACTGAAGTTTATTTTAGCTATACATATAAATAGTCATTACTTTGTTGAAAGTTATATTGAAAACTATAAAAACAAAAATATTATTATAAATATTGCTCCTTGATTTAGCTGGCTTATTCTGGTTTATACTCTTCAATAGCTAGTGATAACATAGCCATTGCTTATGGAAAAATTACATAGTTGTGCAGCCAAAGATCATATCAGATGTATTAATGGTGGGCAAGTGGACGCAGTTCTCTTTTCTTCCATCCAGCCACTGAATTTGTACTTTATTTGCTTTCCCAAATGTCTGGACATACACTTCTTTAGCCATCCAAGGGCTGTTGTTTTGTTCTGCTTTGCAAAACAAAATGAAACCAAAGGGCCACCATCTGGAATGTGCCTCTGTAAACCAGAACTAATGTTCACTTTTCACATGCTCACCACTGGCACTTTTCATGACTGTCACATCTAAGTGTTTGTCACAGAGCACAGAAGCAACATTTTGAATACTTTGCAGGGGGTTTGTTTTTGATTACCTGCTGCTCTGAATGGTACCTGAGGAATTAGACTTCTTTATTCATTTCTCTTGCATGGTTATCAGTACCTATGTAATTTCAAGCTAGACTGCCTTAGTGCCTGGCCATGCTGGGGCTACAGTTGGTCATACATGCCACGGCATTTGGAGCTTCACCGTCTTCTATTTACTTCCACGTGTAACCAATGCTTTGGCTTGATGTACCAAGAGTGATTCCCAACTTTCTAGTAATGTACCTTTCCAATGATACTTGGGGAGTGTTGAGAAGTATCTGTCACTCCGCTGATCATACTTTACAGTCTGAAAAACTTAGCAGTGGATGTCAGAGCCTTTGTTCTGAAGAATATTTAGTCCTGGGATTTGGTTTGCTTTAAGAATATGAAGCTGAGTAATAAGAAATTGTGCCAGGCCCATTGATTTTTGATTAGTATTTTGGTGTTTGGTTTTTTTTCACTTTTTCGTTGTGATCTGAAGACTACTACTTACAGTGTTGTGGGGAAGCACAATTCTTCAGTTCTTTTTCTTCCATGAACCTTTGAAGCAGAACAGAAGTGAAGCTAGTGGTATGAGTGTATGGGCAGATTGAATAGCATTTGCAATAGTGATTCCAGAGTAATAATAAAGAACCTTTATCCTCCAGTAGAATTAAAAGCAGCCACAAAAACAGTTGAAAAAATGTGTGCGTTTGCTTTGCTCGGCAGTTAGTGTTCTGAATCAAGGGCTGAAGAAAGAGATAGGTAATGGGATTTATTTCCATAGAAAATTCCAAGAAAGAACTGAAACTGAGAAAAAGTAAGTAGAGCCTTTTTTTATCAGGTTCTTTGTGTTCCTTACATCTGAAAGTCACTTGTGGGAGTTTCAGTGTGTCTTCGTTCAGCTTTACAAGCAGTTCCTGAGGTCAGGTTGCAGAAAACTTCAATGAAAGATGAATATTTTAAGGAAGTGATTTGACAAACAAGTGTTTGTTAGAAAGTTGCTGTTCCCAACTTCTTCTTGAAATCCACTTCAAGAACACCTTCATTAAACAGATCAGTCTGGAAAAACAAGTGTTGTTCACTCCCTGAGGAAAGTACAAAAAGTATCAAATACACAACTATCATGCTTATCAAGTTTCCAATTTTTGAAAGATTACGTAAATATTTGAGGAAGGTCATTGTAATTAAAGGACTGCTATTGTCACCAGCATTATTTTCTAGAATTGAATAAATACTGGGGTTTTTTAATAAATTGCATAATTTTGTCGTATTCCCAGATGCATTGTCCTGTGCTGAAATACAGTACCATTGGCAATGGCAAAACAGTAACAGCCACACAGAAGCACAGAAACATTATGATAAAATAACATTTTAGTCAGTCTGTAGGATAATTTTTTTTTTTTTTTTGAGCACTCTGGGTTGTGTTATATCCATTATAATATTATTTCTTTAATTTATTCTGAGTAAAAAGTAGAATGTAATTTTATTTCCTTTCAGAAACAAGGACTTGTGATGAACTCCTTTGCATTCAAGACTGTATATGTGCTTCTTTTTAGATGAATATCTAATACTTATTTAAATTAATGATGTCCTAAAATGTATTGACCAATATGTAATTCTCATTGAAGCCATAAGACAAGCAACATTTTACAACTGGAATTCCAACAAAGAATGGCTTAAAATCTCTCTCTCCCTCATGTACAAAACCACCAGCTTTTCTTTACTTTTTAGAGTGTCTGCAGAGGGTAAACAAAAAAAAAAAAAAGTTTTTCAAAAAAGGAGTATTTTGAAAAGCATAAAGCAGTGCAATTATAAGACTAGAGTGGGCTTTGAAAGGTCACTTGATTCACTCTCCTTCCCCAAAGCAAGATTAACTATACTTTTATCATTCCTGACAAATGTTTTTCAAGCTCGTGACTAAAGATATACAGTGATGAAGGTTAAGTAACTTGCCTTAGTAACAGATTCAGGCAATTTGGTATTATGAATAGTCTGACAGTGTCTAACCTGTGTATTGTGACAATCAAAAGCAGCTTAGTGTTTTCCTTGCAGAGAAGTATTGTTGTTATTTATTGCATGACTGAGATTTTGTACCTAAGATTTGTATGTCAATACACTGACCTTTGCTTGCCTACCTTTCTATCTCCTGTCCATGTCCTTCATTTCATGTCTGGTACCCCTTCAATCTGTTTGTCCCCATCATAGTATGTTAACAGATGGGGTTTCAGGGTCTAACACTGAGCAATGGCCCTCTGATTTCTACAAGTCAGCTCTATGGTGAGCTGAATCAGTTCATTGATTCAGTTGAAAACTAATAATCTTATTCTAACTTTTCGGTGTTCGTTTTCAGCTGGAAGAGTAATAACATCTCTGTTGTTGGTGCAAGAGATTGCCAAATAAAACACCAGACTGAATACTGGTTACATCCCTCTTGGAAATCTGTTCTTTAACAAAAAAGAAAAATAAAATCTGTCAGCTCCAGTGGAAGTCCCATGCTATACTGTTTTTTAAATAAGAAAAAAAAAGGATAATTTATCTGAAATTGACAACTTATTTGAAAATTGATAAGCTTTCCATTAGAGATATAGGAAATACTCACAGTTTGTTGTTTAAGAGTATTAAATACTATATCTGTAAGTACCAGAAGAAGAAATCTTATTAATAAATGTTAAAAAAAAAATAGTAGAGCAGGAAATATTATGAAAGTGTTGAAACACAGGTGACTACAAAAATCTGTAGGTGAACCTTTAAATATTTTCCCATTTTCTCCTTTAAACTGTTTGAACCCCGTGTTTTGTTATTTTATTTTTAGTTTGCTTTTTCTTTGAATCTTCTGCTTCTTCACAGATAGACTGAATATTATTAGATAACCTTGCTTGAACAGTATAGCTTCTTGAAAGCCCAAAAACCAATCATCAGACAGGAGGTATCTCAGTGCTGCAAAGAGATTCTGTAGTTCAGTTCTATTTTATTGCTTTTTGTTTGATTTTTCTTTTCTATAAAAGGGGGATGAGTGTTGGGATTTTGGGGGGGGGGGGGGGGTGTTTTTTTTTTTTTGGGTGTTGGGGGGGGGGGGGGGGATGTCTTGTTTTTTTCCCCTCAGGATCTGGGAAGTATACTATAAGACTAGAGCCTGGTATTATGTGAAGCTCTGAAGAAGTTTCATTAATATCAGCAATACCAGTCTCACTTCGGTACCTAGTGAAATGATAGAGAAGATTATTCTAGGCGTTATTGAAAAACACTTGAAAGACAATGCAGTCATCAGTCAAAGCCAACATGGATTCATGAAGGGAAAGTCATGCCTTACTAACTTAATATTCTTTTATTACAAGGTTACCTACCTAGTGTATGAAGGGAAGGCAGCAGATGTGGGGGGTTTGGATTTTAGCAAAGATTTTGATACTGTCTGTCATAGTATCTTTCTGGACAAAATGTCCAGCATACAGATAGACATGTACAAAATATAGTGGTGAGCAATTGTGTCAAGAGTCGAGTTCAAAGAGTTGTAGTAAATGGGGTAACATCTGGCTGGTGACCAGTCACTAGTGGTGTTCCCCAGAGCTCAATTTTAGGAACACTTCTCTTCAATGTTTTTATTAATGACCTGGAGTTGAGTACAGAGTAAGCAATTTTGCCTATGATACTAAATTAGGACAAGCCATTGATTCCTCCTAGGGTAGAGAGGCCTTGCCTTACAGAGAGATCTTGATAGCTGAGAGCTCTAGGCAATCACCAACCATATGATATTTAACAAGGACAAATGCTGGATTCTTCACCTGGGAGGATGTAATCCTGGATGTACATATAGATTGGAGGACAAGAGGTTGGAGTGCAGCCCTGCAGAAGGGGCTCTGGGTTTTTAGGTGATGGTAAGCTCAATATGAGTCAACAGTGTGCCCTGGTGGCCAAAATGGCCAACCATACCCTGGGGTGCATTGAGCACAGTATAGTTAATTGGTCAAAAGAAGTGGTTGTCCTGCTATACTCAGTGTTGGTGCAGACTCACCTCGAGTACCATCTGCAGTTTTGGGCTCCAAAATATAAGTATATGAAAATGTTAGAACATGTCCAAAGGAGGGCAACAAAGATGGTGAAAGGACTAGAGGGCATGACTTATGAGGAACAGCTGAGGATACTAGGTTAGTTCTGTTTACAGAATAGGAGACCTCATTGCTGTCTACAACTTCCCGCTGAAAGGGAGCAGAGACAGAGGTGCTGATAAGTTCTCTTTGATGTCCTGTGACAGGACACAAGGGAAGAACTTAAAGCTGCATCAGGGGAAATTCACATTGGATATTAGGAAAATTTTCTTCACTGAGAGGGTGGTCAAGCACCAGAACAAGCTCCCCAGTGAAGTGGTCATGGTCCCAAGCCTGTCGGTGTTTGAGAAGAGTTTGGACAATGCTCTTAAATATGTGGTTCAACTTTTAGGTTGCCCTGTGTGGAGTCAGGAGTTGGACTCGATCCTTGTGGATCCCTTGCAACTCAGGATATTCTATGATTCTATGAGAAAACTGAGAAAACTTTCAAAAAGATGTAATTAAAGCTACTAGAACTGATTTTGGAGATGCATGCTCTTCCATTTCTGTAGTTCAGGGAAAGATTTCCTTGTGTTTCTTTTGTATAGAAACTTTTGTGAGAAGAACTGTAGTGCCCTACTAGGTCAAAACAGCAGTCCACCTAGGCCAATAGTCTATCTGCAACAACGTCATTTAGAAGGGCCTATTTAGGAACATCAAAATTTTCTAGCCATTTTTTCAACTACCCTGGGCTTACTATCAATAGTGCAGATAGAATAGACAATACATTTCTACATTCTCCCTTTACTGTCTATTTACAGATCTCCTACTCAGAAATTTAATCCCTTTTGAACCTTCTCTTCCTGCCTCCACGATCTGCTGTAACAGTAAATTTCAAAACTGTATTAAAAATGTACTTTTTAAAGAAAATAAATCTATTTTAGACAGATCTCCTACTAAGTTCAACGCACATCTGCTACTTCTAGTGATGTGATATTTGATGAATAGCAGTTCTGCATTAATTTACCCACTGACTTTTTGGTTTTGTAAGCCTCAGTCATACCCTCTCTCACCCTACAGAGAGTCACAACCTTTTTATTCCCTTCTTGAAAGGTAAATTCTTCATCCCCTTATTCATTTTATTTGCTTTTTTCTCTAGTTCCACCATGTCTTTCTTGAGAGGTAAGACCAGAGCTCTACATATCAGAGACCAGGACAGATATTGGTGAACCAAAATTTTGCATAAACCTCTACCTTGTTCTCAGTCCCATTTCTGTTAATACCTGAGATTTGTTAATTATTGGGTTACTACTATATATTAATCTGGAGATTTCAAAGAACTGCCAGTGACGACTACAAACTCTTTTCTGAGATGTAACTGCCATAATAGCTTTCCCTCTCCAGTAGCGCAGCCTTGATGTTTGCATATGATAAACAGAATTTTTTTTTTTTTTTTTTTAAAGAGTGACATTTTTCTATTTTTACTTTCTGGTGGAGAATCTGTTAATTCAGGTAAAAGATACAGATTAACATACAAATGATTGCAGATATTATTGTGTTTGTAAATTAGAAAACTTCCACTGAAGAGCTAGAAAACCTCAAAATTCTGTAGAAAATTCTGATATTTAACCAAAATTTTTACAACTATTTCTGATCTGGAATGAAAAATAGGAATATTTAAATATTCCGTGACTTTTTCCTTTAACAGAAATATTTCTAATAGATTTTTTTTTTTCCATTTGGAGTTACAAAGGCCTCCAACATATTATAAAAACCTTGAGGGTTATTCTATTTACTACAGTTTGCCCCAAAACAGAATCACTGTACGTGTGTTTGGTGTGTCCACTCTGCTTCTCTCAGCTTTAAGAGTGCAAGCTTCCTGTTGAGCCCATGGTGTAAGTTAGTAGGAATATCACAGGTACTTGATACATGCTGTGTAAGTACGATTTGCTCAGAAGTTTGTCAAACTGATAAGTTTCCACAGAACATATCATTGTGGACATTACCGGATGAAATTGACAGTTGACATTACCTGAATGAAAATCCACTTTCCAGTTAAATGACTTTCTAGCCCGGTTGTAAAATCTACAGGGACACATTCCAGTTCCTAACTTCCCCTTATGCCTTTTCAGGTTTTCTGGTGGTTTTTTTCCTTCCTTTTTTTACCTTTGCTTGATCTAGCACAAACCTCTCAAAACAATGTAAATGATGCTTTAATGTTGCACACAAGAGATTTTTGTAATTTTTCAGTGAAAATACTGCAATGTCATGGTAGAATTTGATCACAAATGAACACAGATTAGATATCACCACCACAGGTTGTCAGTAAGCTTTTCCTCTCACTGATGTCTGATTAGCACTTAAATTGTTTCACACCATTAATTGCCTAGGATTTAGTGATTATTAGTGGGTCTGAAAATGAACAAGATAAAAGGAAGCTTTGTTTTCAATTCAGGGGATGGTTTACTTTTTCCATGCAAGGTCATCTACTACTAAAAAGGTGTGTAGTATTGATTAGAGTTTAGTTTTATGCATCGTTATATTCTGTTATGAATATTAATGACAGTTTTAACTTGGGCAGTATATTCTTCACTTTCTCTTCCAAACGTTGTGCATTTAGTGGTGTTGTGCATCCGCGTAAGTTGGATGTAGCTTGCTTTAGTGATACTATTCACATTCATTTCCAACATCAGCTGCATTTCAGTACGGTGCTCTGGGTGTGTTTATGCCTATGCAGAACATGTATCGATATAAACATGCACAAAATGGATTGTACAGTTTCACACTGTCTTGTATTACTGGTACTACTGCCTCTGAGCTAAGGTGTGGTGTAGCCTGTATGGGACTGGATCATTGTGAGGTTGGATACTACTGATGTGAGGGCTATACTTAACTGTAATTAACATCTAGGTCTTCACTGTCAGTATGAAATCATAATGATCCTGTAAAATGATAATTAGTATGCCAGTTTTAAATGCAAATCATGATACAGAGGTTGAATTACTTAAGGATGTTGTGACAAAATCACAAATACAGATATCTTGTCTTGTGTCTTGAATTGGTGAGTTAGTCCATTAGCTTCTATTGTCTCCTTACTCTTATATGAACTGTATGACTAGTGTGGATTGTCCTTAACAGTTTTTATTTCTTTTGTTCTGAAAGTAACAATAAACAAACAAAAAAGAAAAATATGTGATTAATTGTTTCTTACAAGGCATCGAAAAAGAAAGGAAAAAATTGGGTATTTTTTCCTGAATCTCTACTAGAAATCTTCTTGCTGTTGCCATTGCATAACATTTCTAAAGAGAAAATCCAGATCTTGAAAGTTACAGGTTTTTCATTTATTCCTGGATGAAATATATTGACTATTGTATTTGTATTTGGTGGTATGGTGGTGATGTGGAGGAGAGGTAGAGAGAATTTGTGATTTTTGTCACAGCAGTTTGATCCAAGGGTCATGAAAGACTGTAACTGGAAAATTAGACAGACATTTAAAACTTGCTCTAAGTAACAATTTATTTGTGTTAATATTTTTTTTTTTTTAAAGAAATTTAGGAAGTGGTTGTTCAGTAATTGGAAGAAATTGAAGAATCTGATAACAAATAAAGTTTACTGCAGGCTGCTTAGCTCATGATATTTTGGTTCAGTGGCTCTAGTAATGGTGCTACATCAAACAAAAAATACACCTTGTAGTTTATGATATTGCTGGCTCTGTGAGAAGCAAACAGTGGCACATAGGGACAGTTCACATGCAACAAAACATTAATTGTCTCTTCTTTGTTGCTTGAAGAAAGGTTCCCTGAGGTCCTGACCCTCTGATGATATTTTGGAGTTATAAAATAAATGTTCTACATTCTTCCTCTTCTTAATCACCATCACACAAAACCCCCATACTTTTCAACTTCACCTGAGATAGTCTGTTTGGTAGTCCTTATTGTATGAACCCTGTAGGCACAGGAACCCCCTTTTATTGTTTCAGAGTACAACAGAACATAAAGGTTAATTCAGATGTTGATAAAACATGGAAGCATGCAATTTTGCTTTATGATTGATACGTGCCTTGCTGAGAGGTAAACTCTTAAAAGCTCTTGAGATTGTACAACAGCAACTAAAGCCAAGAGACTTTACTAAACAACCCTGAATATCTTTAAAGAAAGGAAACATGAGAGTTTGCTGAAATTGCGTAGGTGAATATATGGATGTAGATAGCTGATATTTGAATCAAACTTGGTTCTGGGTTTGATTGAAACTCTGACAGAGTTCAATGCGTAGAAAATACCCAAGACTCTTACTGATCATTTCCAGAAGTTACTGCAGGTCTCAGTGGAAGGGTTGTGATATTAGAGTAACAATCTCAAATTGGAACCACAGTGGTGATTAAATATAACCACTCTCTTCTTGAAACAGAGCTTAAGAGAAGCGTCTTCCAACAAATAAATGTAGTGCGCATATATAACCGTTACTTTCCAACGTGAAAAGGATGTGTAATTTTGCCATTATAAGTTCACTTTTTCTTATCTGGGGTGATCATGAAACTACCCCAGAGCCATTAAAGTTGCCTGCTGTTGGCTCTAATTTCAAAGCTTTTAGAGCAGAATATAGTTGTCAATGCACTTATCTCCACAGGCATAAAACATCTGCGATGGAAAAGATGCCTGTGTATAAGCTAGACTCTTAAGATTGTCTTATTATGCACCACAACACCGCTGCTAGCTTTCATATCCATAAAAACATAGTGCTATAATTAATTTTCTAGTCACATAAAGTTTTGATTTGATTTAAGAAGCTGCAAGTTGTCTGTGCTAAAGGTTAGGCACCTCTATTTAAAGACAATTTTCACTTCCTACTATTGCTTTGATCAGCATCGTTATAAGAAAGAATTAGGAGCAAAAATTCTATTGTAAAATGCATGTTTAATTGTGACATACACCATAGTACCTCTTTTGCAATTCCCTTTTAATTGCTGAACAAGGTGCAATAATTAAGTCTTGAACTTGAAGTCCTTCATTTAGATTGTACTGTTTGTTAAAGGAAAGAGGTTATAGCACTATAGCGAGTGTGAGATTTTCTGCAGTCATGAACATTATTTTGACTTTAATGACAGTTTTGAAGAAGCACTACATTTTCTCTGTTTTTGTCTCTGGTGAAGACATGGAGAATTACTTTCATTTAACAGTGAATCCATCTCAAAGAACCCTAATTTCTGCAGGCTAAACAAATAATGGAGGAAAAAGAGAACACAGATAGTAAAACATTTTGGAAGTCATAAGTAGAGGTCAGGTCACAATTCCTTCCATCCAACCTCAGTCACTAAATTCAGGAGCTGCATGTGGTAGCCTTGCTCTGTAAGGAAAGAGGCAGGCTCATTCAGAGGTGGTTGAGATTGAGATTGCCTGAGATCTGAATCATTCTGTAGAAGCCTGCCTCTCTTTAATCCACACTGGAGGGGTACTGATTTTTCAACTAGGATTTTTCAGCCTATTGTGATTTGCCACAGAGCTATGCTGATCCAAAAGCAAGTAATTGCTGAATGATTCAATCTCTCTGGCTCTTCTTTTCTGCACTCTTGGATAACCTTTCCTACACCTTTCCACCTGCTGGCACTGGCAGTGGTTTGATTCTGAAGTGATTTAAGGCACCAAACATTCAAGAAACTATTGACTCTTTATTATAATGTTAGCTTGTGATGCCTTATGTCTTTGAATGGCTTCAGTGTATAGTCAGATGAGCATCAAGGGCCTCTTATGTCACTATCCAGTTGGTCAACAAGCCCAGCTTTTTCATAAAACCTTATCCTTGGTTAAAAGGTGAACAGGATGGTACAGGAACAGAATGTTGGTTTGTACAAGGAGAATTTGAGGTTTGAAACACACTTGAATCTTCAGAAGCTAAGATAAATTAATATTGCATATCAAAGAATTACTGAGGTATGGGAAGAGATAACATTTTAATAACTAGGATTTAGTGTCTCAGGTTAAAACTGACAGACATCATTCTCTGGTTATTCTTGATTCATATTTGTTCAGAATGTCTTTTGCAACTATAAGGATGAGAAAATGGCTTCTTACTTTTGGATGAAGTACAACTGCAAACTCCAACTTGTCATTTTCATAAAGAAGTGCCACTCAGTAGACTGACACAGGCAAATTATTGTGCCACATAATTAAAACAAGAGTTTCACATAGGTCATGCAATTTGCTACATGTTCTTTCACTTTACTGGGTGAACTGGTGATCTATATTCTTTTTTTTTTTCTTTTTTTTTTGTCTACCAAGCATTTGAATAACAAAGTCAGGAGTTACACATTTGCAACAAAGTTTACCATAAAACCCCTATTCTTGCAAACAACCAAGAATTGCAAAAGCAGAGTGCATATAGAAAACTGTCAATTTGATATGCTGTGTTGAGATCTTTACCTCATATTTCCTCTGTGATTCCACTTTCAAGAACAACTTCCAAACAAATGTAAATTAAAAGGAACATAATTCAAACTTTCAATTACATTTAAAATTAAAGACACCCTTTGCAATATTCAAGCAAGTTAGGGTAGTATATTTTAAAAGTACAGAGGCTTTTGACAGGAGATACCATAGAAGAACCAGAGATACTTTTCTGAGTTTATGAAAAGGTTGAAAATACTGCCTGTGTCGCAAGGAACTCTTTTGTTTACACTATTTCCAGGCCAAATTTGTAAACTTATCAGATTTGGATGACTTGCATTGAGAAACTGAAATTGTAGTAGAATTGAACCTCAACCTTTGATTTTGATATTGCTCTTCTCCCCCACATCAAACTCATTAAAATGATAGATTTCTCAATTGCACTAGTGAATACAAAGCTTTAAAGTGGAAGGTAAGAGCTCACTGAATGTTATTTTACTCTGTAGAAGCTTTCTTTGTTATTATTTATTATTGGGTTTTGTTATTATGACTTTAAAAAATCACCAGGAAGAAATATTTTGCTGTTAGTGCATCAGACCGAGCTAAGTAATACTAATGCTTTAAAAAAAAAAAAAAAAAAGCATTTGTACTTTAGAGAAGATGTTGTTTCTGACAGCATATCTGAGAGTTCTTGAGTGTTAATGAGACATTAATGGTCTTATTATGTTACCTCACCATGAAAAATCACAATGAAATCCACTTGGTGTCTGGTATCCAAAGATTATTTTATTTTCTCCTGTGTTTTCAATTCAAAGTTTCAGTCCACAGAAATGTTTTTAACACAGATTTATCACAATAATCATGGCATAGTCCCTGTCATGATATACTCACCAGAGGGGTATTTGTGAGGATTAAAAGCTCACCAGTTTTGTTTTTGAATATGGGCTATAAGAAGCCTGCTAAGGAATGTATAGTCTAAAATACCTAAAATCTCACACATAAAGGAAAGATATTTAAATTCAGACATACTATTCATAATAAACATTATCTGTGAGGATTATTGTTTTTCGCTATTGGAATTATTTTCAAAAGAATGCAAAGGATTTGTGGATTTCTTTAATAGTTCAAGTATTCTCAGGAAAATTTATCCTAGACACCTTTTGGCTTGAGAAGAGTTGGGCTGGTTTTGAAATTGAGAATGTAATGTAATAAAATGTTAAGATCTTTGAATCTCTCTCATAAGTTCTGCTCTGCTTAGTTGAACTACATAAATGATAGACCTGTGGCTTAAACCTTGGAGTGAAGGAGGAACAAGCCATTAGGTGTGTCAAACTTTTCATTTTTAAAAGGATTTCTGTTTTAAGAACAGCAGCCCATTCCAACTGCATGTAGCTTCAAATAGTTCATACTAAAGCCATTCCCATCTGACATTATTATATGTATATCTTCCAGAATGAGCAACCACAGTAATGATTGTTCCTCCCCACCAACTGCCTTTGCATGTCTTATCTCCTTCCTGTTCCATTTTTGACCTCTGAAAGATTCTTCTGTTTGATCACCCCTTCCACGTCGCCTATATAAAATGGCAACAGTTATTTTTACAAAAAACAGAGACTGCATTAAGTCATAGAGGATAATCTAGGAAATCAAAAGTGATTTTAATTAATCAGAAAGAAATCTTTGCATTTAAGAATGTCACAGATGTCAAAAAGATTAAAAACACTGGAGGCTTCCTTTTAGTCACACTTGTAGGATGATATCTTCCTAAGATTTTCCTGGGAGACTATAGAACAGGTTGACTTTGCCGAAGAAAGAACAAGTGTGAGAGAACAATCCAAATAGCTGTAATGAAGAAATAAACTCTTTGCTATGGACTGCTTATCTTGAATTCTGCTTTACTAACTAAACAACATAATTTGTATCACTAGTTTCATACCCTTCTTTCATGGATTATTAGATTAAAAAATACAAGTGTGAATATTATTTTACTTTAGCATGAACTCTTGTTTTTCAGCAGTCTCTTACCAAGTGTCTCCTGTTTCAAGCTCATGATGTCTGGTGAATCAGAATCATGTTTTTAGAAATGTACCCTACTGTTGTGGTTTAATCTCAGTCGGCAACCAAGCACCACACAGCCAC
>NW_009217446.1:0-9467 GCF_000690835.1 Fulmarus glacialis
CCCTCTACTCTGCTCTGATGAGACCCCACATGGAGTACTGCATCTAGCTCTGGAACCCTGAGCTCAAGAAAGACATGGACCTGTTGGAGGGGGTCCAGGGGAGGGACACAGAAATGATCAGGGGGATGGAAAGCCTCTTCCATGAAGAAAGGCTGAGAGAGTTGGGGTTGTTCAGCCTGGAGAAGAGAAGGCTCCAGGGAGACCTTATTGCAGCCTATCAGTACCTAAAGGGGGCTTATAAGAAAGATGGGGACAAACTTTTTAGCAGGGCCTGTTGCGACAGGACAAGGGGGAATGGAAAAGATGGTAGATTTAGACTAGATATAAGGAAGAAATTTTTTACGATGAGGGTGGTGAAACACTGGAACAGGTTGCCCAGAGAGGTGGTAGATGCCCCGTCCCTGGAAACATTCAAGGTCAGGTTGGACGGGGCTCTGAGCAACCTGATCTAGTTGAAGATGTCCCTGTCCACAGCAGGGGGGTTGGACTAGATGACCTTTAAAGGTTCCTTCCAACCCAAACTATTCTATGATTCTATGATTGGCCTGTCTATGCTTAATGGAACTTTATAGTACAATTTTAAAAGGAAGTATTAGGCCAGTGCTGAATTAATTTAAAAATCCTTCCCATAAAGCCTTTGCTTTGGCATTGCATTCAGTGGGATTTCAGCCTGTGCTTCAGTGCTTTCTTGAGCCAAGGATTTTAAGCACATGGTTTTCTTGCGACTCCATTTAATTTGACACAGTTTTTACTCATTGTATGCCTCCGTACTGTTTCACACGCGGCTTTAATTACACAGTAGCTACATTTAAATTTCATGAGAAAAAAATTGGGCACAATATTCAGACAGGTGTTTTCTTCTCTCCACTGATTACTGGTTTCAATAAATTCAGTCTTTGTCCTAAGTCCTGCAAGATAATTGTTCATGTCCACACTCCGTGGCACATGCAGAACAGGGAATTCCATTTGGCTTTTCAGAGTAAAAGCAAAGCACTATCATCCATACCTTTCTCCATTGCAAAGGAAACATTTGTCAAAACTTGTGATCTAGCTTCCTCTTCCAAAGATAAAAATAAAGACTTTGAGAGAGAAGTTTAATTACTAATTACAATTTCATTAAATATTTGTCTTACTTGAAAGGTCTTCATTCTCCCTGTTAATTCATTCTACCTACAAACATCTTGAGAATATTTGGTAGTACTAGATTTTTCCAGGTTCTTTTTTCATTTTTTAATATTTCTGTTCTTTTCCTAGATTTTTTTTTTTAAACACTGAAAGCATTCATAGTAAGAATGTTAGAGATGCATGGGATTTTTTTCAGTTTTGCTCAATTGAGAAGCGACATTCTGGAGAGCTGCAATTTACTCTTGCACAGCCTAACAGAAAACAATGTCTAATAAAATAAACCGACTTCTAAGAATCCCCAAATTGCAAGATATAAAGTATCCTTTACAGTCAAACCAACAGATACAAGGCAACTTATCATCACATAAACTCCAACCCAAGTGACAATGGAAGTGACCATTCCTCTCTTCTTAGCAGAAATGTCAGGTCAGAACATTCTCTATCTGTGTTTGCATGTTTACTTTATTGATTATATATTATTGATATAATTAAACTTCCTATGGGAATCCCTGGGATCTTATGCGTAAAATCAACATCTGACCCCTTCATGACAACACAACCCAGATTTCATGGAGGGAAATACATTTTTCTTTAACCAAAAGAGTGAGACCAAGGACAGGGTTAGAACAGGGGAGGAGTTCCATTAATTCTGCCCAAAGCATGCAGTAAGCAAATCCACTGGAGTCTAGCACAACAGTTGCTTTCAGCGGCACAGAACTTAAACAGGACCCAGAAAATGATCCCAGGTTATTAAATAAACTTTTAAAGTAGTTTCAAGGCAAACAATCTCAACCAAGGGCAGGAGGCTCTTACCATCAAACCCATCTTCCTCTGTCCCCAATTCATCATCTGAGCAGATGTTCAGCACGTTTACCAGCATCTCTGTCACTAAAATGGAAAACAAATGCAAAATGTTGATATTAAGCTTCCCTCAGCAGTCAGACAGCAAACTCTAGCTGTAACAGTGTTAATGAAAATTCAGTACAGAAATGACACCCACTTTTTAAACACCATGGACCTTGTTTTATGCACAAAGTAATATAAGCTTGAAGTGTCTCATGTAGTTAATAAAAAGGTTTCCATAAAAATTGTTCCAAATATAACAAACACCACAACAAATAGACTTTAAAAAAAAAAAAGTGTTTACAATCTCTCTTTTTGCAATTGTCAATGAACTAGGTAACTTTTGTTTTCTCCCCCTCAATATATTTTTGCCTTTCACTCAACTTGGACAGCAGAACTGACCACTCTCCTCTTGCTGCTACATTGCATTGAATTCCCTGCTTAGCAAATGGAACGACATTTCAATTGAAAAAGTTACAGCAAGAGGCATCACAGAATATTTATTTATTTATCCAGGTTCTGGACACTGTACTTTCAGTTCAACAAAACATTAACCCTTGTAAGATGTCTACAAAGGGGCAGAAAAATATTCTATATTCAATAGAAACGTCATTATCAGTGAATTCAGGATATATTCAGCTTGCTTACTTTGCAACTTGGGCACAGAAGGGTCAGCCTCAGGCTAACCCTAATCTGGTCCCAGCTCTTTCTGGAAAGGCAGAGTAAGAACAGCCAAAAAAACCCCAGCAAAAATCACAACCAAGGAAATGGAATTTAGAGATCAAATAAGCCAAAGTTACGAGGTAAAACGTGAAATCATTAGCCGATTCGGAAAAACTCCACTACATCTACATGTAGTAAGCATCATTAAAAGGGTTACCAGGCATGTCTAGCCTTGCAGTAGCTACACAGGTTGAAAGTTTAAATTTTTTAATCAAGTGGTTATTAAAATCCTCTTCTGTGACAAGTATGATGGCTTAGCACATTAGAAGGGCGGGACACAGCTATATTTTTCCTACATTAGTGAAGGATTTAATGTTTTCCTTTGACAGGATTAGTGGAAAGACTTTCCACATTAACAACCACCAGCGAAACTAGCAGCTTCCTACCTTGGTTGGTCTTTAAGGAAAAAATCTATAAAAAAAAAAGAAATAAATAAAAAGTTGTGCAGAACATCAGCTCTTACATCCATAAGTTTTGTTTTGCAGAGAAAGGGAAAACACTGATTTCACTTCTCGGGGCTCTAAAAGTTCCACGCAATAGATAAGAGTGACCACTGGGAAGACATGAAGGAGGAAAAAAAAACCAAAACCCAAGAAAAAAGATGAAGGAGTGTTCATGGTCTCAGAATCTCAACAAATCTGGCCGTGCATCCTGCAGCCTCACCTGAGGAGGCCACCGATGGGAAACCTCTGGAAAAATGACCCTACAGAGCATCTTACAGAACTGCAACGTGTATGGAGAATAGGCCCATTCTAAAAATGGCCTGGCTGAGTTTACGGCCGAAGAAAATGAAAGTGTTTTATCTGCTTCACGAGAGTCTGCAGCACGCATCAGGGTGGGTTATGTAATGTCTCCATTAGTGGAAACAGCTGTCTATTCTTTGTTAATCCGTGTTTTATTGTCTATCTGCTTTGTTCAGAGAGACTTCAGGCGCCTCACCAGCGGCTTTCCTAGTAAAAAGAGTAGCTGAAAACAAAGCCAGTCATGGCTGCAGGTAAGAGCCACAGCTGGCTATATTTCCAGTTGCCTATTAAGAGAGAACTGTTATTCCAAGCAGCTTTTAAGAGTTTATTATAGTTTTCTGGCAGTAATTGCTGTTGCAGCAATATACTATAATGGACAGATCAAAGCAAGCTTCATCTCAGGCCTTGAATAAAATGACTTGGGGTTTAAGCAGTTTGCATTATGTATTCATTTAATATGTTAGACCAAAGTGTTTTCGTGCCTTTTGTGTGCTTGCCATTCATAGCATGAAGTTGTCTTCAGGCAACATCAAGAGCATCGTGTTTCAATAAAACATCATTTATGTCCTTTAGTCTTCTCGCCAGCGATGAGGCACCGTACGCCCTGGGCAGAGAAGGGGCTGAGGAGCAGGTTTTCCTTCTTCCTGCCATCTCTATACTCTCTCCAGGAACAGCTAACCAGACTGGGTCTTAGCATCACCAGCTCTGTGTTTGCTGGTGAAAAAGCAACCCATCATCATCTTATCAGAAAGGTCAGCTGGGTAAGAATGTGACCATGATGTAGTGAAGTCTGTTGTGATGTCCCCTGAGCAACAAGCAATATCCAAGGGAATGCCCAAGAGCTTATAAAGGGACAACTAATAAGAATCTTAATCAGTGAATGCACCTCTGGCCTGCAATGCCATAAAATCTATTTCTATAGCAGAAACGTAATGGCATCATAGCCTGGAAAGTGTGGAAATTAAAAACTGTGATTTAACCATTGGTAATTGCTTGCCCCTCTGAGGCCTGTTTCTTTAAATTTGTCCTTGAAAGCAAGTCATCTGTCTTCAAATTATTCTTGCCAGTTCAAATAAACGAGGCAACATGCACAGTGACTAAGAAACCATTTTGCAGCTTCTACGAACAGGGCCAATTTACATACCTTTCTCACCCACAAACGGCAAGGACCAGGTAAACACATCCATGAAGTTTGGAAGCCAGTATGGATGAGGGGAGCAGTTGAACTGCCTGATATTCATAACGTTGTTCTCGTATTTCAATACTGCAGCTAGAAGGGGGAAAGGAAAGAAACAAAAGAGATGTCAGCCACGCACGTGTGACTGGCTACGAGACCAGTAACGCTCACAGCATGCACAGCCTGCAGAGCTGCACACCAGCTTTCAAACACTTGACCCAGCAGCAGCACTCGACTGCAAGTTGTAATAGGATACAGCCTCAAAGAAGTTGCAAGCCATTTCCAGCCTGAAAGCAGCATCGTCAGCTTTCCCTGGCACTAAGATGGGTTGGTAAGTGACTTAATAACTCTGAGTAGTCATGAACGTAGGCTCTGGGATCTCCCACCAGCAGGGAACAAGGCAGACTATCCACAACCACCCATTTCACACAGTTATCTGAGCTCCTCACAACCACACTTTGGAGATAACAAAGAAAAGCGTTTATCACTCAAGAGTTTGAATGCTGCTCTTCCAATGAAGATTTTTCAACATACTTCATTCATAGTATTGTTCAACAGATGATACTTTCTTCTCACATTTTTCAAACTCTAGGCACACGAGACTGTGCTCCCGTTAGTATGAATGAATAATAATACAATTTGTCTTGCACCATTTAAAATTCGTAACATTCTTATCAACACACACACACACAAAAAGACTACATTTGCTAATGGGCAGAAATATAGATATTCATGCCATTGCCACTTTTTAAAGCACCAAGTCAAGTTCAGTATTAACTTGTGTTAATGGAATTCAGGTTTATATCTGAAACAGGATCTGATTAACTTTAACCTGTTTTTGCAATATCAATAGAACAAAGTAAATCAAGGTATCACAAAGCATATCAGTAGGAAATAGCTATTTCTTTCTAGAAGAGACCATAGATGTACCCAGGCCCAGTGCAGTCAAAAGTCAAATGAAAGAGGGAAAGGCTGAATGTGGCTTGGGTAGAGAGAACAGAAAGCGTAGGTGGGAGAGAAAGGGACAATATCAATTTGATTAGGGAGGAGCAAAGTAATCATGTTGAAAATGTGGCAGATTAAATAAAATGAACTCTACAATAAGCCCAAATAACTGCCCTTATCAAAACTCATTTTCCAAAGCATGAAGTTTGCCCAACACTATGCTAACACTACTCTCCACACCAAATCTAGACTCTCATGCACTTTTAAAATTTTTTTTATAGCAATAAGTGGTTATTAGAGTGCTGTAGATTACTCAAACCTCAGGCCATTCATTGAGACCACCTGCAATAACACAGAATGGGGATGGGTTTAGCAGCTGTTTGTATCACGGGTCTATTTGTTAAAAGAATGTATTGAGGGAGAGCTTTCAATAATATGGTCTTTCAATAAAAATCATCCAGTGCTGGATTTCTGTTGTCCACTTCATGGGCCAACCGCCTCAGCTTGGGAAACAGTAAAACTAAATCTCATCCCTTCCTTATCCTTTTTTTCTTTTCTGTCTTCTTGCAAAGACACATGTAATGTAAAATGTTAATAATGCAGTTGAAGACTCAACGTGGTAACAGTATCTCTAACCTAATTAGGGTATATTTTGATTTACAGAATCTGTTCCCCGAAATTCAGTAATTTCTAAATTGCACAGGCACAGAATACATGTGCTGTTGGATGTGAACAGAGCCATTTATGAAATAGAAGAGCAAGTATTTCTTTGCTCGTGGAAAAAAAGGTAATTTTGAGATGACCACCTAAAACCAAAGAGACTCATAACTATCCTGAACACAAAGACATAAAAGTTTTTAAACAATACAGTTATAGGAGACTGCAGACAGGGACTTTAATCAACATGGAACTAAGACAGTCAATTCAAGCTGAAGCTTCCATCCACTGTAAAAGGTGCTGCCACTTTACATTTTTATTACCAGAAAAATAAGGGTGGGAGTTCAGTTTTTAAAAGACAGCTCGGTGAACTTTACATGAATTTTGCTGGTCATCTCACCACTAGCATTTACATATAGCTCTGAACGCAGTTGCTGCTCAGATGCTTACTCTCATGCAGACAGCGCTGACTTCACTATGTCCTGCTGGTCATCACCTGATCTTGTAGCAGTTCTAGTTCTGTAGTTGAAGATGAGCTGTCATCAAATACTTTTTACGCTAGAGACAATATACTGCACATACTGGAAGACATGTATGTAACTTTACAGAAATCATCTTCAGTTTGCCTTTTTAAGCTAGGAATTAAGCCATCCTGATGAGATCTATTAACCTGTGACCTTCAGAATGGTCCTCCTCAGCTTTAGTCCAAGAAAAATGAATCAAGGAAGCAACACACACAATAATGCCTTCATAAATGATGAAACAGCACGAATCAAAAGTATATCAGAAATATACCACGACAAAGACACATAAAGAAGGAGGTATATCATACTTTGTTTTCACCTTTCTTCCAGCCTTCCCACCTGTGGCTCCCCAGGGAGGAACATAGTTCAGGGGCTGGTTATCACTTAACAGCCAGCAATGAAGTTGCACGACTGCAATATGGCACAGCACCACAGGAAATGCAGTGTATCGCAACGTTGGCTGAAGGGGGTGAACAATTTCTTCTGATTATTCATCTCCTTCCATTGACTAAAGTGTGTGTCGATCAGACAAGAAACTTTTTTTGATGCACTAGACTGTTGCTTCCCACAAAAATTTAATAGGTTGCTAAATGTCTTCCATTTTGTGGCAGAGTCCAGAGTGACCTGGGAGTTTCTGAAGCCTACTCACTGACAGACACAGGAAAACGGCTCGCTAACATTACACGAACTTTTGCCAGGCAGACACCCTCCATTTAAATAAACCACATTTGACTCTTGCCCATCCTAGTCTGACAGTTGGCAGCCATTCTGCTGCTCAGTAAAATAAAAATGGCTTAATACTGCTATTAGCAAAAATGAGAAAACTAGTGTTGATGCTCTTAGTATTTCCATCACTTCTTGGTTGAAATTACACGTGGCAGGTCGAAATTCATTCTCCTTCTATTACAGTGACACAATTGCATAATAAAAATAAATAGTTTGTGGCTTTACAGCAAAAATGAGTCAAAACCACAAAAAGAGGACCACTTAATGGTTGTGAAGATTCATTTAGAAGGACTAAAACTTCAAATTCATCATCTTAGTCAGCTAAGGTAGTTCCCCCCCCCACTACTTCTTCAATTTATCCATTGAGGCTGTTTCTGAATTCTGTGAAAGTTGAATAAATCATTTTTAAAACTGACCTCTAAAAAAGCCTGAACTATAAGCAGAACAGTTAGAAAACATCAAATTAAATATAAATGGCTTTAGTTGCATTTCTTTTCTTTTTAAAGGAAGATAGTTTATTTTGAGATTACTATAAAAAAAAAATCTTCACACCACCTTATTAATTTATATACCTGAGTATCTTACAAAAGCAAGTTCCGATAACAGTATTTTAAAAACTAATCTCCTCTGTAAATGACCCGTACAGCTCCCCCACAAATGACTTCAAAGGCCAGTTGAAGAAAAATAACACTATTCAATAGAGCAGGGTAATAACAGAGACAGAAGTCTTCTAAAATAACCCTACTCTTAAAAGAATAAAATAAAGTAGGGTAGTTACCAGTATCACAAATACTTTTCTGAATTTTTAATTTAAAATCTTTCATTAACAAGCACAATGTACACAAAACATTTAACATGAAACAAAATGGCTCTTGTTACGATTGTGCAGTTCTGAGTACTGCTGAGTAGTCAGAATAAGAAAACTTCACCTGGATCAAGAAGAAAATGCTTCTCAGATAATAGCAGGAGTTTCCCTGAGCTATTCCGGCCCCTTGCTTTCTTTCGGTCATAGCTCTTTTTTAACTCTGTTGGCTCAGAAAAGTTTTGGGGGTTTCACCTCTGCTTAACTTCTTAGTCCACATTAACTTGATGCCTAAGTAGCTATAGGAGACCCCATTTGCCCTGAAAGAGCGGGAATCTTTTGAAGGTTGTATGACTACAGGCCACGCGGTGGCTGATGGAGGAGACTGAAGAAAGTGGGATGGGTTCCTTTGGTTATGAAACCCGTAACTGAGGAAAACCTGACTTTCTTCAACATTTGCTTATTATTCCAGGCTGCAATCCCTATACTTTTCTTTGCAAACTAATACTTAGACAGATGCTACCAGATCAAGCCACCAGCCACAGTTCTATCGTGTATAATCACCAACCAGAGCAAGAATCTTATTTTATTATTCTTAACAGCCACACACATTTTAACCTAATTTTGGTACTCGCTGTTGTAAATGAGTTTTAGAAACTAATGTTTTGTAAAGTGAAGATGTGCAGATATCCCAAATGACATTATACTTCTTTCCAATGCTAGTAAACTGACATATCGGATGCTGAAATCGCATTAGAGTGAAATGAAACACTAACGCAGCAGGCAAAGGGCATTTGTACTGTTTAGCTTTAAGCATTTAACACAGGTACCTAAAGCTGGAAATACGGGTGGTGAAAAATGTGCAGGTAAGAAACCTCCTTCCTTCAGCTAGAAATGGAGACAGCTCTTCTAACCTTCTCAGGGTCAAATATAATCACTTAGAGCCATCAGAGACCCCCCGGGATAACTCTTTGGTCTCCCTCCATTAAAGATGATCGCCCCTGTCTCCCATGTCATACCTGTCAGATCCGAGTGATGTCTCAGACCCTCTGGCACCTCAAATGGTGCTTTAAAAGCCTGTATGTCGGGAGGTGGATTAAGACCTTAAGCAACGTGAACAACACTAAACTGTGTGACCAATAGTTCAGAATTACCCAAAGACATTACATATCCTGCTTGGCGGCCGGTCACGAGCGGTGTTC
>NW_009217447.1:0-19480 GCF_000690835.1 Fulmarus glacialis
GAGAAGGAAGTTATCATCAACGCATTCCATGAACCTCCGGGATTGCTTATGCCCTGCCGTGTTGTCCCTCCAACAGATATTGGGGTAATGGAAGTCCCCCATGAGGCCCAGGGCTTGTGAAGGTGAGGCTGCTCCTATCTGTCTATAGAGGGCCTCATCCGCTCGGCCTTCCTGATCAGGTGACCTGTTCATTCCCCATGCTACCTGCGTTTGCATAGAGGCGTTTAAGGTGGGCCCCTGATGAAGGTGACTTACTCGCTGGCGTGGCTGGAACTCCTTTGTGCTGCTCTTCAGGTGCTCTCCTGCTGACCTGTGATCCTTCTCCAGGCTCTGGGCGTCTAGTGCTGGCGCTGGCATCGAACTGGTGGGAGTGGGATGGATTGAGGTTCCCCTCCCCCAGCAGTCCCTGGTTAGAGTCTGAATAAATTAAACCCAAGGAGACCGCGATAACAGAAGTACCCAAAGCTGTGAGTTTTCTTGTACGTACCCCTGGCCAAAGGAGCACCCCCATCGTTAGATGCTTCTCCCCAGCACAGTTGTCAAGACGGGTCCTTGTCCCGGCTTTGAGCCTACAGTGCTGTTATTTCCTCAGTTATTTTAGGTCTAGTTACATAGAGAGGGGTAGCATTGCAGACATCGTGACTGAACGAGTTAGCACCAGCTTCCGTCAGTGCTAACCAGCAGTGTGCTAAGTGAAAGAAGCACTTTAGTTTTGCAAAGGACACTGTCATGTTTTTCAAGCTACTAAAAGTCTATGCAATATGCACCTTGGAGCTCACGTGTGGAATGGGAATAAAGATTGCCGATGTCTTGATTTATGCTCTCTGGCATAGGCTGATCTCTGACCTCCCGGCTGCTTGGCTTATGTCACTTTTTGTAAGCATCGTGAAAAAAGAGAATTCAAGAAGTTTGATTTCTCAGCTTCTATGGCTGCCACGTTTGTTCCAGCTCCCAGGTATCTGAAAGATTTCTCTTATTTCACTGCTTATTTTTAGGTGCTTTGCTTCCCAAGAGCACCCTAGGCTGATTGAATAGACCTTAAATGCCAGATAAGTGAAACCTGAAAAATTTAACCTAACAAAAGAGAAGTTTTGAAAGAAAGTTGTAAGCTCTTCTTGATACACGTCGAAGTCCCTTGTTGTTTTAATATCTCAGCTACATTGTGGGCGGGAGAGGGGTTGCTTCTTCTGAGTGCATCTCCTGAGTTTCTCTGCCAGCGATGGTTTGGGATTTCTCCTGTCTCAGGTATCTGGATGGTTACGTTTTCTGGTGAGATTATCGAGGCAGAAAAATCTCTCCTCAGTAGCTGATTCAAGAATATTTGTCATTTTTTCTGTTATGTTGACAGGTTGTAGCAGATGCCAACTATCATGAGCATCTCAGTGGGGGAATTCAGTTATGTTCCTTTTAAACTAGAAGTTTTGGTAACATTGTTTGGGGTTGACCTGCACTGAAAGTCCCAGGTTTATTGAAGCAGCTCTTATTACTCCAGTGGTACTGTGTACATGGTTACAGCATCCTCCTGATTTCATGGACAATATAATTTTTCTGTCATGGTTATACAAGAACATACAGTGCCACCTTGTCAGAGTTACATTTTTTTTGAAAAGATATTCCCTAAAAATGTATAAAGGGCCTCAAGAAATTCTCTGGACTGGGAAAGGCTTTATTGTACGTGATAAAGAAGACAGAATTGTGCAATTAGAAATCTTTTAACCAGATGTTTGTATTTAATTTTTTTCTTTGCCTTTATCACTGTTAGCAAGGATTTAGCTGGAAAATTGAGGACACTGGTATTTACAGAACTGGAATGAACTTGTGGAAATGTCTCATAATGATACTAAAACCAGATTGCAAATGGTGAATTACATCCACTTTCTTATTAGAAAATGAGTCATATAAAAGCAATATTGTAATAAAATAAAGAATTGCCCTTCACTCAAAATAGTAGACCCACGTAGGTGAGCTTCTGTGGGATAATGGAAAATGTGCCCTCGTGTACAATTTGCTACTTGAAGTAAAATGACTTCTGTGAAAACGCGTGCTGTTGCCTGCGTCTCGTGGACGGTCAGTACGTGTGTGCTGTCCTCTCCGGTCGATATGCGCCACGGGCGCCCGTGCAGTCACTAAAGGCGGGCAGCACGCTGCAGCCTGGGCTGCGGTGCCTCAGACCCACGCTGCTGCGAGCCTGCTTTGTCCCCTCCGCTGAAATGCAATACCGTGTGATTACGTTCCCTTACCCTAAAACTGTTAGGAACACCGAGGTGCTGGGTGTTGTGCCTAAGAGAACAGTGTTTAAGGAAACCATTGGTGCCTCCCAGAGGGAAAAGCCCAGCTGCTGCACACAGAAACAGTGAAGCAAGAGTTGGTGTGAAAAATACAGTTTTGGTTGCAAAAGCTGCTTCTTGCTGTAGCTGTTTCTCTCACAGCTGCATGTATAGTTCTGCGCGGCAGGAGAATGCAAAGCTGATAAGTGAATCTTTAGGAAAAAAGGAGAGTTTTGCAGTGTAGGTGTGGACAGAGCATTCCTTGCGTTCAGTCAGGAGAAGTAAGTAGGGAGATAAAGGGGCAGAGGGAGGGTGCTGTTAATTAACTGCTCATCACCACAGGATGGATTTGTATGTTCACTAGCAAAATTAATGGCTTCCAAACGTACCACGGTGTGACATGTCTGTCGGCTTTCCAGGGCATTATAATGCTATTTCTGCTTTTTTGTACAGTAAGAAGTTCCTTTTCCAAGGGAGCACATTCATTAAATATCTTATAACCAAATCATTTCTTGGTATAATGTTATATGTAGAGCAACATTAACAGTAAACATGCAGCATAATTATGTCTGGGTAAATCTGTCCTGAGCAAGGACTGAGAACTGAAGTGCTTTTGCACTCAAATCCTACATGGAGAAGGAATGCAGTAAGATGTACAGGCAATATATTCTTAGTGATTTTATATGTTTGACATCCAGGTGATTTTTTTTAATGGTTGTTTGATTCTCCGGATTACTGGGCTCTGAAAATCGTTGAATGAAATAAGCTAACGAGTCTTAAGGCAATTCCGAGTGTTCACACATCCCAAAGAGGAGCAGGCTCCGGGCAGCTGCACTGGGAATGTCAGGGAAGGCAAAAGCTGCGAATTGGGTCAAACGCCTTCTGCACCCTTGTACTGTAGAAAAGTGAAGTTGGCAAGAATTAATCTCAGCATTATATGCAGTAAATTTTACTGAAAGTCAATGCTAAGATCATGGCAAATACAAACCTGTGAAGAATTTAGTCCATGTTCCAAGAAAGTATGCAGGGAAGCGTGGCATTTTTCTCCGTTAGGATCTGCACAAGTCCTGTGCTGTCTAATGCGCAAATCGAGCTTTTATCTCTGCACAGACAGCCCTGCGCGTTTCTGCAAGTCTCGTTGTAAAGGATGATGGATGTATTTGGATATCACTGGAGGGTAAACATAGGCAAATATTGATTCTGCATAGTAGCTGCTGTAGTTCTTCTCTCCCAGCGGCTTGAATTCACTGGCAGAGCTGTCTGGGGACGTCCCGTGTGGGCTCCTCATGTCCTCCCACTCCCTGCACAGCTACCAGCACACAAAGCCCGGGTGGCCACGGCAGTGTGGCATTGGGAAACTTTCAGGGTTTAAAAATGCAAATATTGGGAGCATCGGTCCCAATATTGTTGTATTTTATAGGGCAGTAAGGAACATGAGGCTCTATCAGTTTGTTTTTTCTAACTAACTTTAACTTTCTAAAATAAAAACCAAACAGATGGTGTATGTGGTTGTTGTATAAATGATTGCTTGTTATAGTAAATCTTTGCTTAATTTCTTTAAACATTTCAAATAATTGCCCTAATTTGAATGGTTCCTACATTTGCTTGAACTACTAGACAATGCCAAAGGTCAGTTATGTAATCACAAATGTTAGTTTTGTCTTCATTTTAGTGTAACACATGAATTGTGAAAAGCAATTAGACTAGAGCAGACCAAGCTCTTCAAGTATCTTTGTGCAAAGCAATTTCTGCTGCTGCTCTTTGGCCTGATGTAGTCACAGAGCACAGTGATGTCCTTTTCCCTAGTGTTGGTTTTGTTTCCTTTTTGTTTTTTTAAATCACTAACTGGAATAAACATTTCTGTTTTAGTCCTCCTCGGCCTCTGACTAACATGAATGACACCATGGTGACCCACATGTCCTCTGGAGCACCTACACCAACAAAGAGGTATGCCGGCCCCGCAATATTGGTGGTTTATTTCTGTGAGAGGTAAAAAAATAGTGAGTATGGATTTTGTATCACTAGGGCTCTTCTAATACATTTCGGATAACACTGCCACTTAAAAATGTGTACGCAGCATTCATAATGTAAGGAATTGTTGCAGTGCTTCATTTTGTTCTCTCTGAAGAGTGATTTTCTTTTATTGGAATAGATGTTATTACATGAGTGTGACTGAAGAAATATCTAAAGAGCGCTAAAGAGATTTTTGGTTTTCTCTTTAAATAGAGCATTACTTCCAAAGTTGTTCTGAGAAAGGCTGGTCTTGTTGTATCATAGGCTCCTCTGCTTACAAAGGATTATTCTCTTCTGGTGGAGACATTTCACATAACGAGTATACTGCGTTGCCATTGTTAACACTTGTTCTCCACGCCAAACACAGCTGAGCTGCCAAAGTTCTTTCAAGTTGCCCATGTCTACTAGAGGCATTTAGGTTTGAGTTGAATTTGGGTTTACATTTACTTAGTTATATGTATGTAAATTATTTTATGGATGTACCTGTGTAAACATGCAAAAAACTAGTTGAATCGTGTATTTGCACTTTTCTTTCTTCTTAAGATATGCTAGGGAGAATAGCAAGGTGGTTCACTGGAGACTTCACTTGTCCAAAGCTGTGAATGAATAAGGTTCGCTGCACGGAATGAGAAACTGAACTGTCACTATTTTAGTGACAAGCTGGTACTCGGGAGGCAAGCCAGATCCCTCATTTTCAGCAGCAGTCCTTCAAACAGAACTAAGCAAAGATCCATGTAGTTTCCTTCTACTTTCCAAGACCAGAAAAATCAGTTGTATATGCGGGTTTGAACTGGCTATGTTAAAATTATTTCAAACTCTGTCTATAAATCATCTCGTAGTGTCTGCAAACACTGCACAACATGCAATACACTTCAAATATGGGATGTGGTAGAGTCCCCATCATTGGAGGTTTTCAAGGTGCAATTTGGACAAGGTGCTAGATAATCTTATCTAGGCTACATTTCCCACGAACGGCTGGACCAGATGATCTTGTGAGGTCCCTTCCAACTTGGGCTGTTCTATGATTATATGAAATACACTTTATTCTGTGAAATACGCCTTTTCCTGAATTAGAAGCGAAGAGGCTGAGGAGCAGACAATTCCCAAAGCCAGTGCTTTATAGAGTATTCATGTAGGTAGTCCTTAAGTCCTAAACATCTTCTCGTTTATTGGGTTGCAAGCAACCTCGTGGGCAGGTCTTTTGCATTGTCTCTGCTTTTAACCTCTATTTGTGGTCCAAGTTTGTTTGCTGTAGTGCAGACAACAATTGTCTTCAAATCTCTATCAGAGAAGATCCTGCTGTAGGCACGCATGTCCTCTGTGCGCACAGGCTTGAAACATTGCCTGAGCAGCAGCGTCGGCAAGGTTCTCCTGCAGCCTCCTCATCCTCTTGTGTAAAAGGTCTTACAGAATGGAATGGTACAACTCTCCGTCAGTTCTGACTCAGGAGCAACAGTTAATTTGGGTAGTGATCACCTAGTTCCTTAGTTTCTACTTCTTCGTTTAACCAGCTTTTCCCATTTTCTTAGTCCAAACTGGATAACTCACATTTTAAAAATCTCTAATTCCACAGCCATCAAGACCATCTCACCTGTCTGGTAGGGAGAGCTTCCTGATGCCATCCTGTCATGTTCTGGCTCACCAGGGTTTCACCTCTTCCCAGTACGTGATTAGTTTCTGTGCTGGTCAGTGGGTGTGATAGATGCCTTTTTGTCCCATGGAATAACATAGTCCCAGGAACTATTCATTCCTCTGCTTTCCACTTGGAGATTTCTTTCTTTCTCAGATTGTGTCTACTGTGTTATAAATCATGTCTGATCTGGAAAAAGAGGACAGAGTGAAACCTGAGTCAAGATTATCCACAGCAAGTATCTCTGTGGTTTTTGCTTTGCAAAATACCAGGAGACAGTCTCATGCAAAATATAAGCTTAGCCCTGAATATTCTGGAGGATGGTCTCTGATGGAGGACGTGAAGCAATCCTCCACAGGTACGCTTTTCAGTTGCTGATTTAGTTCAAGCACACGGGAACAAATACTTTATTACTAAAAGAGCAAATGAGAAGATGAAACGAGTATTGGCTTTATTGCCAAGTACCAGATTGATCCTTAAGTACGTTTTACCTAAGGAAACACTTTTTTTTTTAAATTTTCTTGTCAACATCCAGGAACTCATTCAGGATACATCTTTCAGATCATAATTTGCCAGCTATGCTTCTGTTCTTCTGTGGGCAGGGCCTAGCATACCTATTCCATTAATTTGAGAAGGCGGAGGCCACAGAAAATGCTAGGAAAATACCATATCAAGCACTAATCCAAAATGAGAAGGGGGCTGGATATTACGACCTGATCCTTCCACTTGTTTTCTTGGCCACGTAGACCTTACAATACACTGTTGAGATAAGATAGAGCAGAACAACATTTTTGTATGGGATAATGAAGGGAAAGAAAATCAACGGCTTATGGTAAGTAGGTATTAACGGGTAAAGTAGTGTTGAATGTAAACACTAATTAGATTATGACAAGACCTCTACATTGTCAGGGGTTTTAAGGGTACAAGAATTTCACGCTGATATTGTGTCCTGTCACCCATGATGACAAGTAGCAGACACTTAGCTAAGATTATAAGCAGCAAGTCATTAAGTCAGTAAGTCAAATTTTGCTCTTGGTTTCTGCACTTGCTCCCATCTTGCAGCGCTCATCAGTTTACTTCCCAATTTCCAGTATATATAGAGACCACTGCTTCATAAATCCAGCATCCACAAGTGAGTTCTACAATTATGACCTGTTTAAGAAAGCTCTTCCTTTTTTGTTCTAAAATTCACCTTCTTCATGCTATTGAAGGTTGTATATATCCCACCTGCATCTAGCCTAAGAGTCCTTGTCTACTTAATTTTTCTGTGCACAGAAGATAATCTGTAATTTGGACACTCTTTGTCCTTATCAGTACCTCCTCTTCTTTCAACATTTCTTTTTGATGTGGGATAACCAGAACTGCACCTAATAGTCAAATCTGAGCCCACTTTGCTGTTCCAGTCCCATATTCTTCTGCTTGTGTGAACGGCAGGGATCCACATACCTCTTGTGAGCAGAGACTGTCCCAAAGGCACACAACTAAAGAAATCTTTCTTTTCTCTGATGTGGGCAAGGATATGCATAGATCTGGAGATGATCACAAGGATCCCAGAAATACTGGATGTAGAAACTGCAGTGATCAAGGGAAACATAAATAGCTTTTCAACAGTGCTACCAAGATTAATATTTTGACTAATGAGGATGTGATAGAACCAGCAACAGGGCTTTAGAATCAGCAACAGCTTTTAGCTTGGAGCATTTTTGTATTTATAAAGGAGCAAGGTCTCTGTTGCTGTCTGTTGTCCAAGGCAAGGTCAGGTCGACCAAAGATAATTCAGAAATAAAGATTGGAGAAATCAGACCTGTTTGGAGGTATGGTGTGTCATCTGCCTCTATGCACCCTGCAATTGTCAACTACCAAGACTTCCTTAAAAAGTTCCTCATGAGAATTAGTTATCATTTGCTGGCTCAGACCTCATACATCTGTAGAAGGGAGCTGGGTGAGATCATCAGGAAAGCCTGGATGGTAACAAAAATGTCAAGATAGGTTTCTTCAGCCGTTGGGGCCGATCCTAAGTCACAGTTATTACCGAACAACGTACCAGCAGCTCATATTTTGAAAAACATGCAAGTAACTATAGGTGACTTCCCATTTAAAAGCACAGAACTTTTCTGTACTCTCATAAATAAGCCATTTCCTCAGAGATTCAAAGGCTACACTGAGGTAACTCAGGATGAAGACCACTATAGCACATAGACTTTACAGATACCATCCCCAGCAAAGACCAAGAAAAGAAGTTGGAATAAGCATGGAATAAACACCAAGAAATGACCTGATTCTGCAAAATGATCATTGTGTCATCCTTGGTCCACAGTTTGTGCTTCCTGAGAAGCGAGACATTCGCAGAAGTGTGGAATGGCACTAGACCGGTCCAGAACATATCTTCAGAAAGCCAAAATCATCTTACTTCCAAGTGTCATCTTCTGTCAGGCATCATGAGAACTCAGAGGCAGCAAATACATGGTAGATGCCATCATGTGTGATCACCATACCTGTATTAGTACCTGCCTCTTACCAAGGTCCTGGCTCATCCCTCTTCAAGGATCCCACTTTCAGAATTAGTTAGGAAGGGTTACTTCATCCAGCAGATTCTGCAAGAGTTCATGGGAAGAGGCTGCTTCTCTCTCTACTTGCTTATTCCAAAGAAGGAATGGGGTATTTATCTGTTCCTGGACCTGGGGGGAACGGACACGCTGCCTCAGGTTCAGGTAGTAATGTTTGCCTCCATCATTCCAGCTCCTCAGGCTCTCAGCTTGCAGAACACATACTTCTCCATAACCACTCAACAAGCCCCTGGGGATGTACCTGAGTCTCGCAGTGGGACCCAAACCCATCTCTCAAAAGGTATTGTCATTCAGACTCTGCTTAGTGCCTTTGTTCTTTGCAAAATACCTAGTTATGGTGGCTACGTCCATCTGTCCAAGTCTAATCAGGGCTGGTTTGTTTTTAATCACATAATAATGAGAAATACAGGTCTTCATCAGAGCTTCTCTGTTCAGCTGAGGTTCTTCAAGGAGTGATCAGTGAAAGCCATTTCAGATACAGCATTTGTATGATCCAAGCTGTTTCCATCTCTGTAGGGCTTGCTTGCTGGCATTACCGAGTTGAACTACACTGAAAAGTACTTCTAAAGTAGCCTAGATTATCTTAATCGGGCTGTGTCCACACATACCAAAGAAACGCTGCTTTCCAGGTTTTACTTGATACTGCCAAAACTTTGGCTCAGGTCAAGAATATATATTTCAAAAAGAATATGGAAACACTGCAAAATTAATTGAGAGCGAGCTATAGAAATATCTACAAGCTGGAAATGTGATGCTAAAGGTGCATTATCTCTTTAATTTATTAGGGAAGGTAGAGGTGTGATTTGATTGCTAGGTTACAAATATTTATACATGGAAATATATCCAGTAGTAGTGGGGTTTTTAGCCTTGCATAGAAGGGCATTTCAAGGTCCACTAACTTCTGCGTAACCTCTGCATACAGCCAGTCAAACAGAATCTGCATTGATAGTAAGCACGAAAGCCAAAACGCTTGGCTCTTGCCTCAGCTTGAAAGAGTCCCTGTATTTGTCTCAGCATATGCCCATCCATATATGGAGTAATATTTCCAAGTATTTTGAGACTTTTAGTGCACTGACTGAATAGGTTGAAGCATTACTGGTTCATCTATCATCTCGTGTGTCAGGGGTGTAGAAGCATGTGTCAGGGTTGTCTTTGTGTCCTCCATTTCTTTAAACCTGGAAAACGTACAGGTGTCAGCAGTTAATAATAGAGGGAGGCAAGGCAGGAGAAATGGGTTTCTCCCCCTTTGAAAATTTCTTACATTTCTTTTTTGTCTGTTCACATATGTCTGATTGCAATGTTTTCCCCAAGGTTTATTACAGTTACTATTGCTGTAGGTTAATCCATGATGTAAAAGATCGTCACTGGCTAAAACCAAGGGCCTCATTTCCCTAGCTGGAGGCACTGTCACGTCTTGGCAGCATGAAATGAAGGCGGCAGGGTCGCTGAGGTTGCTTTGTGTGAGCTGAATGGGGATCGGATCCGCATTTTAATGTGCTGAAGCTGTTCAAACTGGCCACTTTTCAGTGGCTTGGCTTCTTTTTGAAAGCCGAATTTGTTCCTAAAATTGACTGTATTTTATGTACCTGGAATGAATGATGGATGAAAATGTAAAAAGTTACATGTTTGCCTGTCTGTGGACACAAAATTCATCCTGAAAACAGGAAGGATGGGGCTCAACCTGTCTTTGAATGACCTCAGTGCTGAAAAAAGATGAAAGGGCATCAGCAAAGCACAACAGCATTTGTTAGAAATATATCTGATTTCTGTGATAGTGATATTATAGTATGAGCAAAAGGTAGTATCCTGCCTAAATCCTTTCCATTCTGAAGAGCATTTTATATTTGTTTATACCTTCGTCACACTTTCTTCCTTCGCGCTAATATATTCCAGCTTCCACCAGTAGAATAATCCAAGAGTAAGGTTTTTTGTTTTGCTTTGCTTTCTTTCCCCAAAGGATGGAGCAAATATGGATCAATTTATTTGAAGGCAAAGTAGGAAGGGGTAGTAAATGGATACCTCTGCATGATTTTGTTGGAAAAAGAGAACTGTTTCTGCGATTTTTTAATTGCATCCACGTACTATTAGGAAGTCGCTGTTCATGGGGCTTCCTGTAGATATAGATATAGCTAGCTATAGCCGTCTGGGTAGATAGAGCTAATGCAGAACCTCAGTGGAAGTCCGTACCGATTAATGTATATAGTTGGAAAAGCCTTTTTCTTGTGCTTCCTAGTAATGTTTTTAATAAGAGAAGGAATTTAGTCATAATTGCGATTGCACTAAAGTATTTGTGAAAACCAGCCTCATGCCAGTTTTAATCTGTTTGCCGCAGATGCACACGCGGGGGTGCGGGTCTCCCTGGGAGGCACGCGGGTTTTCTGCTTCGTCCCAGGCTTCTCTGCGACCAGAGCTCGCGCAGAGCTCGGCTGCGTGCCACGGCTCCTCCCTGCCCACCTCCGCAAAAAGAAGTTAAGCCTGTCCGCATCCAGAAATACGTTATCGCCCGTGGAAGAGAGGCTGAAATCAGTAGCTCTTGCTGTGGGAGAACGAGAGGCTTTTCTAGCTTGTGCTTGACAGCTCTGGCCTCGAGGAACCGAGGCAGCGACTTGGCTCCTGGCGGCAGAGTAGGCAGCGCTCAGTCCGGGGTCTCCCTGGGGAAGACAGGCTAATATTTTTTAATGTTTCAGGCGTTCTTGCATCCATTCGTTGCAGAAGGGGTGCCAAAGGACAGGACGGGGGCAGCTGCACCACCGAGCTCGCGCCTCCAGGGCACAGTGACCATCGCCATTCAGCAGCAGGGTAGGATGGAAACCTCTTTTTGTGGCTTCCTTCTGTTAAAAACATAAAATAACCTCCCTTTGACAACTTGTTGGGAATAAGGCTGAGCGGAAAGAACAGGATTTTCATGCCTGAGCTCACTTTTTTGTGAACTAAGAAGTGAAAAACAAACAAACCAAAGGAGCCCTGGCCAACGCTCCTCTTCAGTCCATGCACATCTCTCAGAGGAACCTCCACCGTTTCCAGCCTCCCCATCCTCTGCTTTCGGTGGGAAAATATTCAGAGGGGCAATGAACTCTTCGGATCCCAGCATTTCAATAACTATATTTTGCACGAGGCAGGGAGCTTTCTGTCATCTCTAAAATGCTGTAGACAGAATGAGGTCAGAGAAGGTTTTTTCTGGTAAGCAGGGAGTTCTGGGAACAGGAGTGTAGCTATGGCCATGCTCAGCTGTGGATGTTTTCCGCATTTACATATGTAACACTACAATTTCGATATTTTTCATCTTGCAAAATATAAGTTTCCAAATGAAAAAGCCCGATGATTCCATGGCATGTTTACGTTTGATGGTGTTGTATCAGATGTGGGAGACAGATGTTCCGTACATTTACTGAGACATTTACAAAGGGGAAATTTTCATGCAACCTTGCCTATATTTGTTACCTATGATACAACAAAACACAGTGTTTCTCTGATCTTTACAGCCAAGGAGCCTTTCTAAATAAATGAAGAGGATGATGTCTCTTCTGTAAGTCTAGGCCAAGCCCATTAAATGTTATTTGTTTTAGCTAATTTATTTTAAATTGCTTCAGGAATAGATTTTTTTTCTCCTATTGTGGTCAATGTGCACTATTCTTCTTTCAGTAATTCTGCTCCCAAAGACAACATGTCCTCAATTAGGTTAATGACGAGTATTTCCTCTTTAAATACCCTTCTACATCATTTGTTTTCTCAGCAGCCATGGTCAGTCTGTAGTATGCAGCATCTTTTACATTGCAGATCCATGTTAGAATTTAAATGCATTGTATTTCCGTCTTGCTAATGTATCTACTGTGTGAAAAGATGGATGGATCATTCTCTGTTTTTTCCTAAAAGGGTTGTATGCATCTCTGTTGCCATTATGGGTCCTATGAATGTCTAAGAGTGACAATCATCTCAACTGCTCAGTTGTCTACAGCAGAGACATTTCCTCCTAAGCTAGCTGCAGTAGGCTCCCTACTTTGTTTATGTGGACAAATACACTCTTCTGGAGCGTGACAGAGCAGACCTGATTTAGATGTCCACTTTAAGACGAGAACAGTCTAGCAATGCCTGTTTTCTTTCCTGTTGACCGTAAAGGGAGTGCAGACAGCTGGCTCATATTAAGAAGCCTCTAGTAATGTGTGTTCAGGGAGGCAAATGTTTCTCCCTTGGACTGAAAGGGTCTTTAAAATAGAAGTCCTTTTCAACAACCTAGCCTATGAAAGCAGTCACAGTATTTGCTACCTATAGTACAACAAAATACTGCATTCTTTTGTTTTGATTTCTAAGGAGCCTGGGGACTGTAGGCATGGCATTTGGTCAGGTGACATGTTCTTACAGCCTAAGAGAAAATTACTTGCAACTGAAGAACTGAAGTTGAAAGGGATATGATGTCACCTGCCTAGACAATATTCAAAAACTTTCTTTTTTCCTATCTGAGAGGTTTTATTTCCACTAAATCTAACTCGGGTTTTTCTTCAGTCTTCTGCTCCTAATGTCACTGATTACCTGCTCTTCGCAGTCCCTCATACTCCCCCTGCCTTTATTTTTGTTTGTCCGTGTTTAACTTTGCTGTCTCCGGTACCATTGATTACCCCGAGTTCTGTCCTTCTCTGGGTTTGCATGACTGGGTGGCTCCCAGCGTTTTGATCAGACCTCCAGAAACTTTCCCCTGCCATCAGCTCTGCATTGATGTATTTCATGTCTATGTCATTGATGCTGTCCCTTATGTTTTTTAAGTTCTGTAACCCAGAGTGATTTTTATTTGCTTGGCTAGCTTAATTTATCTTCTGCCAGTTTCCAGTGTGCCTTTTTTCTCCTTTGTTCCCATGTCCACATTCATCTCTCTGCCATTTCCTTCCAGCTGTCCAGTCCCAATTCCACCTGGAAGTGCCTGACACTACTGTTACTGTCCGCCCTGCCACTTTTCTTTGGCACAGGTGGAGTACATTCGTTTTCTTATATTCTGCTTCTTAGACCTGTGTGACCTCTAGAGATCCTAGATCCATTTTAGCCATAGTTTCAGCCACAGAAAGGCTTTAGGGAAGAGAGTTCACCAGCATCAGCCTGGGTGGATTGTGGCAGCTGGCACTGCCTGGATTGCTGTTATAGATACAGCTGGGGTGGAGAGGCATGTTTGCACCATAATACCTTATAAAACAGACTTTCTTTCTAGAAGAGGGATAAAAATATCTGTCTAGAGACAAGGGAGATCCCAGCTCACATGTAACTTGCTCAATGAAGATGTGACCATACTTCACAACAAGATGAAAGAGGAGGGGACAGCAAGGAGGCAGGAAGGGTGAGGACAAGGGTCAGCATAATGAATCAGCCCAACAATTTCAAACAAGAAAGCTGTGTTTCAGTACTTATTATTTAAACTGATATCTAGGCGCCTATAGGTATTTATTTTTAACCTGTGGTTTAAACTCCTCCGGGTGCAATTGTGAGTCTGTGGGATGTGGGTTATGAGGAAGATGCGTTAGGTGAGAGCGTGGAGAGTTTGATGGGGAGGAAAAAATGGTCAGAAGGCATCTGCAAGGGGAAGAGTTGGGAGATTTATACATTACTCTTAAGTGGCTATAAGATTCAAGATCAAGAGGAAAACATCAGAATAAAATATAAAAGAAATCTTGGGTTTGGAACTTAGATGTGAAAGATGTTTCTCTCTTGCTGTTGGCACGTGGACGGTCCGGGGCTAGCGCAGAGCTCGGAGGGTGTGCAGGTACGCGCTCTGCAGACTCCTCCTGCAGTCGGCAAGTACCTCGTGGGACTGCTGGGTAGGAGCAGGAGACGCAGGACCTGCGGGCAAGATAGCTGTGCTTAATCCTGACGCTGCTTTGATAGTATTTTCTGACCTATTTGTGTGGTGAAAGCTTTGGTCTACCTTTACACCGCTTCTCACATCAGCTACTTTCACCTTTTCTGTAGTTTTCTCCGTTCTCCAGTAGTGCTGCCTCAGTTTATCTTGTACGCTGCTGCTGAAGTAATATTTCTCCTTCATTCCAGTTCTTCCTCCCTCCGGCTCACGATGGGTTTTCCGGTAACTTTATTGCAATCTAACTGCTGCCACAGGGCTGTTGGGTCCAACAGAGAGGTGGTGATAAAAATGCCATGCCGGACGGGAAGGGAAGGGGGAGCAGGACTGAGCCCTGCAGGCAGAGCAGATCCAGAGTACTGCGCTCTTGAGAATTTGGATTTGCTCTCTATCACCTTTCTCATCATTTTCAAACACTTAGTTTCTTCTTCAGTTCTTTTTTACTCCATTTTGCCTACTTTTTTTTTTTTCCCCTAGATACCTGATCTTTGTCTGCTCCGAGATTTGTCAGCCTAGTTCACCTGAATATTTATATAACAAAGTCACAGAAATCACAGACTGGTTGAGGTTGGAAGGGACTTCTTGAGATCATCTGGTCCAACCCCCGCTCAAGCAGGGTCGAACAGAGGAGGTTGCCCAGGACCACGTCCGGTTGGGTTTTTAATATCTCCACAGGTGGGGACTTTACAGCCTCTCTGGGCAACCTGTGCCAGTGCTGGACCACCCTCATAGTATAAAAGTGGGGGTTTTGTATTCAGATGGAATTTCTTATTTTGTTGCCTCTGGTCCTGTCACTGGGCACCACTGGGAAGAGCCTGGCTCCCTCTTCTTCGTTCCCTCCCTGCGGGTATTTATAGACATGGACCCAATCCCCCCGAGCCCGCTCTGCTCCAGGCTGAGCAGTCCCAGCTCCCTCAGCCTCTCCTCACAGCAGAGATGCTCCAGTCCCTTCAGCACCTCGGTGGCCCCTCGCTGGACTCTCTCCAGTCTGTCCCTGTCCCTCTTGTGCTGGGGAGCCCAGCACTGGACCAGCACTCCTGGGGTGGCCTCACCAGCGCTGAGCAGAGGGGAAGGATCCCCTCCTCCACCTCCTGGCAGCACTGTGATGCTGATACTTTCATTTTTGTTCAAGTTGTCTGTTTTTACACTTCCACACGTTCTTCCGCATGTTTGGTATAAGTTTCCTGATGAAGATTTTGATTTTTTTTCAAGTAACTTAACAGCAGCATTCATACTCAAACAGTTTTTATCACTGCTGTCCTTCTGCAGCCACTTTGCTGGCTCTTCATTCCTCCCTGTCCTGTATCTTTTTAAATTCAAGTGTTACAAGATTGTGTTTTTTCCCTGGATTCTCTGGTTTAATGATGACCATCCGGCATGCTGCTGCTGTTGGCTGCATTACATTTCCTTGTATAATTACATTGTGTGATTTTCAGCTTGGATATACGCCCCATCATCTTTCCTGCATACGATGGCTGGAGGTAGGGGTCTGAAGAAATTAAAAGGTTGTTTAGAGCATTCAAGGAAAGTGGTGGCTTCCCCATGACTTTAAATCTCTAAGCCGGATTACACCACTGTCTGAACAGAGCGCTGCAGGTCAGTCAGAAGCATGGCTTTGATTCAGAAATTACTGTGCTAAATTTCAGTCTGTGTTACGCAGAGAATGGCGGTAATTATCCTTTTTGACCTTAACATCTATTTAAATCAATCATGGGGGAAAGTAATGTGGCAGAAAACAAGCGATCCCTCTAGATTACGTCCTGGCAACTCTTTCAAAAGCTCTTCCCCTTCTCAGTAGCCATAGCAGCAGTGTGCAATTTTGTAAAGATTTACGAAGTTGTGAGCCAGCATAATAGAAATTTGCAGGGATTTCTTGCCGTAAATGACAGGATGTGAAATAAATATTCTATATTACTTGGCTTTCCTAGTAGATTTGCAGGACAGAAATTAATTTAAGACACCAAAAGCACCATTTAAATACCTTAGTAATTTACTGAGTTGCTTATACAGCTGCAGAGCCAAGTCTTAGTGTGTAAAATCTGGGGCAGGAGCCAACGAACCTTTCAAACCCCGTTCTCGCTGGTGTGCAGTTTCGTGTTCGAGCCCCAGGCATGGCTGAGTCCCCAGACCCGAACCTTCAGCCGTCACCGCTGAGGAGAAGGACAAGGAGGAGCGTCCTGCCGCTCTATGCAGATTCCTCTGACCTCACTTTTCTCTTCCCACGTAATGCTGCTTCCTTCTTCCCTCAGAAGGAGCATGGTTAACGTTATTTCTTGGTACCTTTTGACTATTGCTTTGCATGGTGGCTTTGCGTGTGGTGGCTGTTGCTATATGAAAAGTGTGGGAAGCATGCTATGAAATTACATTTCAATGCGGCTTTGAAGAATTCAGTTACAGCATGTGGCTAATTTTTGGGGAGGAGGTGGTTTTTGTCCTTGATACTATCTTCCGAAAACTAAAAGCTTCTGTGGTTATAGTATAGTTCTGAGTTTCTCTACCAGTGATATATTAACTTTTTTTAAAAGCAGAATGAAACAAAGCCTCAGCAGCGTGTCTGACCGCTGTCCGAACTCAGGCCACGTTAAGGGCCAGGCGTGATTCTGGGAGATGTCTGAAAACTTCCTTGGAAGATGTAGATGTGACTCAAAGTGCCAGATAAATAGAAAGTTACTTTCTAAAGGCATTTTTTCAACAATGAACTTCCCCAGACTTCAGGTTTTAAAGGCAATCCCAGAGAGGGGCAAATACAGCTGTGGCTGCATCTGCAGAACCACCCCGAGGTGTCCCTGTCCCCGCCGGCCGGCCCGTGATGGTACAGGCGCCGCGGGCTGTGCGCCTTTTTCTGTGCAGCCAAGGAACCGATCCAGTTGTATTTTAATCATGAAAAAAAGGAGAAAGGAGAGGGGGTGGATTGTGGTGTCAGGAGACGACATTGCTGCTTCTCTGCTCTCAGGCTATATAAGGGTGTATTTTTGCTGAAATACGTGTCTGGAAGTCGAAGGGATACCTTCAGATTCCTGAACACATTGTAAAACAGTCGGTCCGTACCCACGTAGAGGGTAGGGAATAAAAATAGCTGACATATCTATATCGTGTCAAAGAATGGAAATTGGGTGGTTCTGCCTGGGTGGGTGGCCTCGTGAAGGAGAGGGAAGCACTAATTTAGAATGTATTGACTCATAAAGCTTTTGACACTATCCCATATGGTATTTTCATAAATAAACTGGGTAAATGTGGACTGGTTGCAACTGCTGTTATGTGGGTGCAATGCTGGTTGAAAAATTACAGTCAGAGAAAGAAAATATCAATATTTTCCTACCAAAGAGGGAGCACGTGTCAGGTGGGATCCCACAGGGTCTGTTCCCAATTTGGCGTTACTCGCTTTATTCCTCGGCAGCTTGCACGATGAAATGGGGAACACTGTACATAAATTCCTCACCGGCACTATGCAGGGGAGGTACTGGAGATTCTTCAGAGGGCAAGCCTCTAATTCAGAATGGTCCTGTAGATAGTAAGGTGAAATTAATAAAGACAGCTTCAAGCGACAGAAAGTAAAATAAAATGCATGAATACAAGTAGAGAATGACTGACTATTGCTGAAAAGCGTCTGGGGAATTGTAGTGGATTAGGAGCTGAATGCAAATCAACAGAACTCCCACAGAAAAGGAGATGACAATGTGATGGGGGTTTGTGGTAACAGGAGCGCTGTATCTAGGACAGCTCAGACAGTGGTTCGGTAGCGGTGGCCTCCACCTGATGTGCTGTCTTGACTTTTGGACATCTACAGCCTACTTAAGAAGGCCGTAGGTGCATCACAAGTCCAGAAGCAGCTGACGGTATCGACAGCTTGACCTTCCAGAGAAAGAGAGTCTTCTGCTTTGGCAGAGCCCTTAGAACGATCCCTGTGGGCAAGGCTTGGTGAGAGGACTCTGAGTCCACCTGGGGAGCGGGGAGGAGAGGCACCAGATTCAGTTCTCAGCAATGGAGGTTTCAGATGAGTGGTGGAAACTGCAGGTCTGGAGGTTTGTTAAGTTCTGCAGATCCATTTCAGACCAGGTTAGGCAGTACAGCAGTGCACTTCCTAAAACAGCTTAGGAAAACGTCTGCTATCTATCTCATCCATTTGATCCCTCTTTGAGGAGAGGGTGGACTGGAGACCTCCGGAGGTCCTTTCCACATCACAGTTCTAGTAAATTAATTACCAAGCCATAGAGCCGTTCTGATTTTCTTTAATTTAAAGAGTATATCCAAGTGTGTTAGATGAAACAACTTCAACAGGAGACTAAACGTCCGCTGGCAATATGGCTTCAGCAATATGGAGAAGTGATTCCTAAGTTTTTGTTACTTTCGTTTTGCGTAAAATTATTTAGCAAATTCTATCCAAATTCACAATTGGCTTGGGCTACTCCAAATTGCCTTTTGATGTACAAGTGACTCACTGGGGAAAAAAAAAAGAATAGAGAAGAGAGGGTCAGAACTGCATCTATCAAGGCCGGAGAGGAGAATTTGTTCTAATCAAGATATGGGATTGTCAGAGCGTCCTCGGGAGCTGTACCTCGGTGGCTGTGACCGAGAGCTGTGTCACGGTGTGTGGTGCAGCAGGGCTGGTGAAGCTCGGGTCTGGTGAGATGGCGTTCAGAAAAGAGCCCGGGGTAATGAAGAAAGATGGAGCTGGGCTGCGATGAACAGAGATATTGCAGGGCTTTCTCTCATCCAAGGAAATGAAATGCCTCAGAACATTTTTCATGTGATGCTAGTTCATCAAGGGTATCTAATAGCCTTCCAAAATAGAGAGTGACTACGCTTAAACCTCAAAACACCAGAAATGTACAGGTAGAGGATTATATGACTTAAACACCTGAAAGCAAGTGAATACAGAATTATGATGTATGACATCCCTGGATGAGAGGGGGAGAGGGAAGGAGACGCGCCAGCAGCCTTGGGGTGTGATGGGGAGAGGTGAGAAGCTGTCTGGGAGCGGGGGGATGGTGAGCCCCAGCTCAGCCCAGGCGATCCCAGCTCAGCCCAGGTGATCCCGGCTCATCCCAGGCGATCCCCAGCTCAGCCCAGGCGATCCCGGCTGATCCCGGGCGATCCCGGCTCAGCTCGGGCAATCCCAGCTCAGCCCCGGCGATCCCCACCCCTCCCCAGCAAGACAAAAAAAAAA
>NW_009217447.1:19717-22730 GCF_000690835.1 Fulmarus glacialis
GCTGAGACGCTGCGTGGCCGCCGGAGGACGGTCAATCCCAGCTCAGCCCAGGCGATCCCAGCTCATCCCAGGCAATCCCCAGCTCATCCCAGGCAAACCCCAGCTCAGCCCAGGCGATCCCGGCTCAGCCCAGTCGATCCCCAGCTCAGCCCAGGTGATCCCAGCTCAGCCCAGGTGATCCCCAGCTCATCCCAGGCGCTCCCGGCTCAGCACCACCTTGCTCAGTGTTTCCAGCGCTCCCGCGCAGCGGGGCACGCGGCAGCAGGGCCCCAGGAGCGCTGGGGGCGGGTGGCAGGTCCCTCGCAGGGGAACGGGGAGGTCGGCTGGTGGTGGTGCAGATCTGGTGACGTGCGACAGGGGACACTGCTGGGGGGGACGGGGAAGCAGGGGGACATGCCAAACAATTTCACGCCTTAACTGAGGCCAACGTGAAGTAAGTTTTTAAGATACAGGTATAAATACTAGCTTTGTGATTTCTTCTCCTTCCTCTCGATAGCGCTGTCATGTGTTGCTTCCTCTGCCTGCCATCCGCCCTGCTGCTTGGCTGTGAGCGAGCGTGCTGCATGCTTCAGTGGGCACCAGTTGCTGCACATTCGGTGGGTAGCATACTGACAGAGGTTACAAAGAACGAAGCTCGTCCATAGTTATCTCAGGCTTTCCCAGGGGAGCTGAATTCAGTAAAAGGCAAGCCCTTTGGAAACGAGAGTTAAAGGTACATGTCAGCATAACTGAAATTCTGCTTTCTTTGAATCATGAGGCAGCACTGCCGTGATGGCTCTGCTTTAGGGGACAAACGCCGTCTGCCTTTTGCAAACAGAGAAGCACGTTCAGCCAGGAAGGTGCTGGAACAGTGGATACGAGTTTAATGCTTTTTTTTGAACCACGAAGCTTATGTTTATCTGAGTTTTGCAGATCAGGATTACCTACCCTAACTTCTATATTTTAATACTTCTTTTGCTCTAAGAAAGCAACAGGCATACCTGCAAGATTTTTACAATTCCCCGGTACAAGCCACAGAACGCCACTAAGCCCTGCGCTTTCTCCTGCCCGCTACGCTTAGACATTCTCCTCGAAGAGAAAATACCTGTACGCTCTAGTTGAGAGAGCCTGCCAAACGCAGCGAGGAATCCTCCGCAGGATGCATCTACTTCTTTCGGTGATAGATTTATCAGGAGCAGGGGGCTTCCCCCGCTGACCCTCTTTCTCCAGCTCTCCTGTAATGGAAAACCTGATCTGCCTGTACCTTTCCTCTTTCCGTGATTCCATATAGCTGCACCTGACAAGGTAAAGCAGCGGGAATAGGTGCAGGTGATTCCTACTCTCCCAGTGCCATCCTGGGAGCAGGCGGAGGAGGTTGTCAGCACGCGCCTTAGTTCTGCCTTCTGTGAGAGTCAGGTCTGGAGGCTGCTGGGGTATGTTCTGGAGGGGCTGGGGTACCGCCAGGCAAGCTTACTCTGTTCACAAACGTGAATGAAAAATCAGGTACGTGCTAGGAATGGCATTCAGATGCACGTTAATTTAATCTAACTCTTACTTTGCTTCCAGACCCAGGAATGCTAGTCACCGTTAAAGCTATTCCCATTTTGAGTTAAAAATGTGGTCATTTCTGCCGGGCTTTTTCCTTTTCAAAAGAGCATGTGTAATGAGTTATAATGAAAAAGGTCCTGGAACCTTAACTCTTGTGGTTGCAGCAATGTGCCTGCTATAAAGCATATCTAAAATAAAGCTTTTCAGCACTTGCCGGTAGTCAGGCTTCACGAAGTGTAGATTGCTCAAAAATTCTTCTGTGCAGTGGTTAATGTTAAGACTCATTCTTATTACAAACCCATTATTACAGAGGTTGTTCATTGCCTGGAGGGGTAGACGTGGGTAATTCATTTTGCCTCTTTTTTATAAGGTCTTACTCTGCTTCTGGCAGACTTCTCTGACATGTTGCTGCACATAACAGAGAAGAAAAGAGTTTGTATGTCTAAAAACTGTGAATTCTGTTTTCATAGTATCAGTATATTGATGCTGAAAGCAATAAAGGCCACGGTTATAAAAGCTTCTGAAACAAATACTTCCTGGACATGTGTGGAGAAGGAATTAACTGCAGTTTATAAATTGAAAGAGCAGCTTGAATACCTGACATAGAAATGAAAAATGGAATTTCTCGTACACTTGTGGTTTAGGAAGAAATGCGTATTATGCTAAAATAATAATGATAACATATTCAAGAATCGGTTTTTAGGTAACAATCTGATCTCATATCTGCACGGGACTTTTCATCTCCCAGTGGAGAGTGGTGCTTTCTCTACACGTGCACCATTCCATGTGGTGGAAGAGCAGACTGGAGTCCTGTGGGCAAAACTTCACGTGGATAGCAGAGTTGGTGTATCGCTCTTTTGGGTTGGAGAAGAAGATGTTGCTGCCTTTGTGTGCCATGCCTGGGATAAAACAAGAAGCCTTTTGCTGTATTCTCTCAGGGTTTTTGAGATGCTGCTGTTGCAAGCATGGGAGAAACTGCCATGTTTTAATTGGACCATATAGACAAATAGTTATTTATGTGGGATTACTTCTGACAAATATTTCTTGCCTTCCATCTCTATTCATAGAAATATTCAAACCTATAGTAGCTTTATTTTTATGAGTCCTCAAAACAAAAATAATACAACATCGTTTAATGAATCCCTGTTAGAGGGTAGTTCTGTTGATACCAACCACTAGTTATTTAGTTTTTTATCACTTTCCTCATATTTTCATTTATTATTACGAGAGAAAGTGAGGGGACTGGGTGCTTTCAGTTCTGATTTTAGACATAGCAATAAAACTGCAACCCGGTGTGGTTTGGGCTGGTTTTGGAGCCATGTGACAGCGGAAGGGTAAGTTCTGTCCAGGCTGGAGGCTCCTGTCGCCCCAGCCTCGGTGGCCGTGGTTGTGCTCAGCAGGCCGTTCCCAGCGGATCCTGGTGGAAGCATCGCTGCCAGTCGGAGGCTGCCTGATGCTCTGGGTCGTCTTGCTTGGGGCGGTCCCG
>NW_009217447.1:22760-27252 GCF_000690835.1 Fulmarus glacialis
TTCGTTGCATATTTAGGTACCCAAACGTTTCTCTAATCTGTGCTTTAATCTTTAACTGCAGAAGGTATTCTTTTCATGTGACTTGCAGAAACATATTTACGTTTTAAATTACTTATTGTTTGTTTTAATTTTTAACTGTTTGTTTCGTTAACATTCATTAATTATTTGCTTTGTATTTATGTTCTGTTTTGTTTGCTCTCTTTTGCCTTCATTGCTACTAGGTTACAGTGCAACCTGGATACTGCCAGCCGATTAGCTGACGAGCATGCACTGATAGCAACCTATGTGATCCGGCTGCAGAGTGGTGCACGGTTAGTGTTAGGAAAGCGTTCCTGGAGCAGGGACGGGTACAGTAACGCTGCTTCCTCTGGGGAGTGATGTTCCAATCAAAGGTATTTGGCCTCCGCTGGCAAATAGAGGGAAATGTATTTAGTATTCTCCGAAATCTTCTGAAAATACACAAATATGTATGCACGCGTGCAGGCACAGGTACGCACAGGGGAAACCTTCAGATGGGAAGGGATCAGTTTGTGTCCAGTCCCACCCTATTGCCTTCTCTGCGTTACAGAATCCCTTACATGAACGGATTAACATCATTCCAAACGGGTTAGATAATTTTTCTCTCCATGACCACTCTGGAATCTCGTCTTTGACCAGTAGGAAACTGTCTGATTTCCACCTTTGCATTTTTTCACAGCTGGCTTATACCCATTAGTTCTCGTGCCAACATTGTCCTATAACTCTAACTGTTCTTCCTTCTCCTTACTGCTTTTACTCTGCACCCCAAACACAGTCGCAGACAGATGTCCCATCCTGTCACCAGCTTTGCTACCTGGGCTAAACAAGCAAGCTCTTTCAATCCCATCAACATGACCTGCTTAATATGACTGTTCTTTCTGTGCCTTTCCAAAAAATGTTAATGCTTTGAAGAATTAATTTCTTTTATCTCAGCTTTAGTGATTGTGCGCATTTATATTTCATATCTGTCTCTCTGTAGAGAAATTTTACCCTAAAGCCCCAAAATGCAGCTCTCCCATTTCATCACAGGACATAGCCAGGAGCTTTTCCGTATTCCACTTTTGGAGCTAATTAAATTATGCCTTTACAGAGCCAGAGCTGTGCTGGAAAGGAAAAGGAGGTTTAGTGTTCTGGAGGCTATATGTAAAGGCCTTGCCCTATCCATGTTGTCATCCTCTGAATATTTTGAGAGTCCTATTTCATCACTTTGCCATGTAGAAATTTGTACTCCCCTGCTGTATTGATGAAGTGCATTCTGGCTGTCAGGATCTCTGGGGAAGGTCAGGTTTCTTCCTTGGCAGTGAATCACTGTTGTCTGCTATCACCTGCTATGAACTGAAAGCCCATAATATTGTCCACAAGAAGATAAAAAACAAGGAATTTCAGACTCTCACCTTCCCTCAATTACTGTATCATAGGATTTTGAGATACAAAGGAGTGCATCTTGAGGAGTATATGGCAGATTGAAATACTGTATGTAGCTCATAGCTGCCATGTTACAACCAGTTGGAGTAGAGGTTCTCAGCCTTTTAGGTCTTTAAATTTAAAAAAAATCACTTCTAGGAGTAACCGCATACTCCTAGAAGGAGCCAAACGCAAAGAAAATAATTCAAATCCTAGTTTCATTGTGCATGGGCGTGTCTTCCAAGTCAGCACGAAAGACTGACGAAATCTGTGCTCCATTGTCACTTCTTTTGATCTTCACGCCCCACCCCCCAAAAAATCTCATATAACAGTATATCTGTCTGCTTTTGGCAGGCTGTGTGGAGATCCTCCGTGTACTCCAGCCAGCCCTTGCACACCGTCTCTGTTCCTGCCTGATTGAGATAACAGTAAATCTCACTTGCGGACAGCGTTTCCTGTAATAACCATCACTTGCTTCTCTCCTCTGTTCTCCTGTTTGCATCTGCTCTTGGCTGCTGTTGGAGACAAGGCACAGGACTGCTGTTCTTACGCTCCTCACGGTCCCTCTCCTGTCAGGGCGGTATAGCCTTCAGGACCAGAAGAGACCGTTGGAGCATCTTCTCTGTCGTCTCACACCAGTCTCACACCAGTGTCCAGGCATTTGGACGTTTAAGAGGCATTTGAACAATGCCCTTAATAATATGCTTTAACTTTTGGTCAGCCCTGAAGTGATCGGTCAGTTGGGCTGGATGATTGTTTGTAGGTCCCTTCCAACTGAAACAGTCTAGTCTGTTCTGTTCTGTTCTGTCCTACCCTACCCTACCCTACCCTATCCTATCCTATCCTATCCTTTCCTTTCCTATCCTATCCAATCCTTTCCTATCTTATCCTATCTTATCCTATTCTATTCTACCCTGTTCATCAAATCACGGAATGGTTTGGGTTGGAAGGGACCTTTAAAGGCTATCTAGTCCAATCCCCTGCCATGGGCAGGGACATCTTCAACTAGATCAGGTTGCTCAGAGCCCCGTCCAACCTGACCTTGAATGTTCCCAGGGACGGGGCATCTACCACCTCTCTGGGCAACCTGGGCCAGGGTTTCACCACCCTCATTGTAAAGAATTTCTTCCTTCTATCTAGTCTGAATCCACCCTCTTTTAGTTTAAAACCATTACCCCTACTCATCCACGTGCTGAACCTAATACCTTGTTTTTCTGAAGATGTAGCTTTCAGAGAACACCGTGATGGAGAAGCCACTTGTTTCATTGACAGTCTGTCCCAGTGATTAATTGTGCTGACTCTTTTAAAAAAGAGCCCTATTTCAAATTTGAATTTAGCTTTCTTCCACTTCCAGTCACTGATTTTGTGTGTACTTACCTTTGCTTTTTATCACCCAGCATCTTTTCATGTCTTTCAGCCAAACTTTGAGAGTCTTTAAGCTATGGCTAGCTGGATCCCTGAGATTTTTCATCACATTAAAAATTATTTAATTCACTGATGTCCTCCAACCAAGAAGTCCATCCAAGCTACATAAGGAATGTAGCATACAGAGCTCAGTGGACTTCATTTATCTTACAATTAATATATTTTTCTTTTTTTTACCTACTGTATTGTTGCGGTAGCAAGCCAAATTGGTTAAGTGCTTTTCAAAGAAATAATAGAAAATCCCCACCCTAAAGGATGTGCTGCAGGCAAAGGCAGCTGCAGAGTGCAGCAAGTTATACCGTATACAGTTAGAAAGCGCACGGAGCTGGTGAGTTGTGCTTTATTGCTTGGACAGTTGTTTGTTACGTATTTCTTAAGCTCAGCATTCATAACTTGCCTTCCACATTATTCAGCAAGCCTGCTTTTCCCCAGTCCCCGTGAAGCCTCTATTTCAGCTCCACTTTTCACCAGAAAGACCAAGTAGCCCTACCTGGAGAGTCATTATTTGTATGTATTATGTACTCTGCATTTCCTGCAGAAGACAGCTGGCCACAGGATTTATGTGTTCTACTTTTGGTCGGTTGATCTAGGTGGATGGATGGGTAGTTAGCTGCTTGGCAGGTTTGATTTGGTTTCCTTTAAATTCCTGACTCTTCGTAACTGCAGTTGTCTGCAGCACTCCTGATTTTAAAGGAGAATGAAAGTTAAAAGTCACTTTTCTTAAAGATATTCTGTCCCCAGGATCATTACTCTTGGTTCACCATCAGCTGACGCCTGGGACGTGTGGCCCTTCAGGTCAGTGCTGGAAGAATGAGCCATGCCTTCTTTTGCTGTCCTCTGCCACTTCTCAGCATCATGGATTCCTAAGCAGTCTTGGAAGGAGCCCAAGATCTCAAACCTCCCCCCATGATGTATCATCTTCTCTTACATCCTTTACCGATCGCCCATCCCTAGCCAATACTTTGGTTGTCCAAGCTCATTTCTGTGTTAGCATTTGACAACAGGGCACTGGCGTCCCGGCTGTCTCTTTACAGACCGCATTTCCCCCATTTTGCTGGGCATGGCTTCATGAGAGCCTCAAGCCAGCGTAAGTGCGGGGTGCTGACTTTCCCCCTTTTTCCCTCTTCATCCTGCCGCTGCACCCGCTCTCGCTTTGTGTAACTCCCTGCTGAGCTGGCCCAGGGGACTGCCCTGGCAGAAAGCAAGTTATTGTTTTATCAGTAAGTCTTAAGGCAATTCAGTTTCCGTCGCTGGCTCCTCACGTCGCCCCAGCAGCAGCGGTGGAGGGCAGCGGCTGCCGACACCCCTTTCAGCGCCTGCGCACCTTTGGGTCAGACCGAAGTGCCTGCGGAAGCAATACTTGCTCTGTGCGTTTATCTCGTTGTCTCAAACATTCCCACTGACGCCTAAAAATCAGCATCACTTCCCCCTCCCTGCCTCCCCTCGGGCTGCTCGAGTCCCGCGGCACCGACCGCTTTGATCCTCTCACTGCCTCTGTGCCCCTGCGACAGAGCCGGGCTGTCCCGGGGTGACGCTGGGGGTGCCAGACCAAGTCTCACTGACCCACGTTTTGGCCGTCCGGGTGTTGGAAGGTGGTGGTAGGTCAGGTGTAAGGCAGGCTGACTTACGGAGTGCTGTTTGCATT
>NW_009217448.1:0-23058 GCF_000690835.1 Fulmarus glacialis
AGCACGGCCCGTGGCAGCTAAGTGGAAGTTTACTGTGGGTCTCCGCAGAGCTTCGCGCCAATGGTAATGTCCGTGTCAATGCTTTTATTTTCCCGAAGAGGAATAATGCTGCGGTGAGGTCTGCTTTTGGACCGTCTTGGGTTGACCGATTTTACTTTATTTTTAAGTATAAAGCGACGTGAAACAAGCCTCCTTGGCTATTCCAGGCTCCATGATGCTAAACATGGAACTCTGCGTAGAGATGGGTGAGCCAATTCATTAGGCTTGCTAAATAAGCCATAACCACTTCTCTAGCCAAGACCTGAGGTTTGCAGCTAATAGCTCAGTTCAGTCTTCTTGTAGAGCTTGCAGTGTTTGCAAAGCTATAATTAATGCAATCTGTAGAAATAAAAACATTTTCCTTAAATGTGTTTTTAAACAAGTGCTTGAGTAAACATAACGGGCAGCGAGTACCCCTTTCAAGCTGTTTTTAAGTGTTTTGGTGAGGGCTGTGCCCTTTAGAGTTTATTATGCTAAAGTTACAGGCAGTTGCAAAGTGAAATAGACCCTATTTTTGTCTCAGTCTTTCAGAAAATTTCTGTAAAATACTGAGAGTTGGGTTTTTTCCTTTCTTTTTCTTTCTTTTTCTTTCTTTTTCTTTCTTTCTTTTTCTTTCTTTTTCTTTCTTTTTCTTTCTTTTTCTTTCTTTTTCTTTCTTTTTCTTTCTTTTTCTTTCTTTTTCTTTCTTTTTCTTTCTTTTTCTTTCTTTTTCTTTCTTTTTCTTTCTTTTTCTTTCTTTTTCTTTCTTTTTCTTTCTTTTTCTTTCTTTTTCTTTCTTTTTCTTTCTTTTTCTTTCTTTTTCTTTCTTTTTCTTTCTTTTTCTTTCTTTTTCTTTCTTTTTCTTTCTTTTTCTTTCTTTTTCTTTCTTTTTCTTTCTTTTTCTTTCTTTTTCTTTCTTTTTCTTTCTTTTTCTTTCTTTTTCTTTCTTTTTCTTTCTTTTTCTTTCTTTTTCTTTCTTTTTCTTTCTTTTTCTTTCTTTTTCTTTCTTTTTCTTTCTTTTTCTTTCTTTTTCTTTCTTTTTCTTTCTTTTTCTTTCTTTTTCTTTCTTTTTCTTTCTTTTTCTTTCTTTTTCTTTCTTTTTCTTTCTTTTTCTTTCTTTTTCTTTCTTTTTCTTTCTTTTTCTTTTTGTTTCTTTTTCTTTTCTTTTCTTTTCTTTTCTTTTCTTTTCTTTTCTTTTCTTTTCTTTTCTTTTCTTTTCTTTTCTTTTCTTTTCTTTTCTTTTCTTTTCGAGTAGGGGGGATAGGGACATCTCAAGGAGAAATGGCGATGGGGGATGGCTGAGCTCTTCATACCTGAAATTCTTCAGAAAAAGTTTTACCTTCTCGTCTAGTTTTTTTTTTGGAAATGATTTGTAGATTAGAAGCTGCTAATTGAAAACCTTAAAGGAATGAGTTGCTCCATGAATTTTATAGTGTGTGGCATTTGAAAGTGTGGGACAGATAAAGTCAAGTGTTTCTCATATTTTACTTTTTAAGAACCTCATTTGAAGCACCCTTACACTGTCAGGTGATATATACCATTCTAGTTAACAGGTTAACATTGCAATTTAATTCCAAGTTCACTTTCACAAACGTGTAAACAGAATTTACAAGAGACTACATGTTATATTCTTTCTTCTGTACATAAAAAAGTTATAAATATTAGCATGGAAGTAAACTAGCATGGAAATGCTACCAAAACTTAATTTGTCCAAATGTGAAGTAAGAGTGATTGTGACTGTTATATCATCTTTAAATGATACATAACTCAAATGATGCCAAAACTTTTTAGTAGATGTATATAAATCACTTGCTGAATGTAACTGTCATTCAGCGAGTGGTTGCCTGCCTCACAAAAGGGAAGAAAAATCTGGCCAAGGGCACTTGGGCAAACTCTTGCAGATGTATTTGACTTCACTGTTAGCTGAGAGATGTCTGAAGTCCCTCTGTTTCCTCTTTCACCCATCCAGAGTGTGTATTGTTCGTTCCTCTACCTTATAGTAGTGTGCATCTTTATGAACCATGACCAGAAAAGTCAATCCTGGTGGAATCCCCACCCTCTGCTACCACAAAGGTAGTGGCTTTGGAGACTTCAAGCTTTTGGACTAAATTAAACTTGAACATTTTGGTAGGTGTAGCCAGCCGTGTTAGTAGGGGACTGTAGGTAGTAAGCCCATGCTAGTTTTTCTGCTGCCTGTGCTCTTCTTACGGAGATGGCTAGCCCATATGAATATTAGCCTACATGAGAAATCCTTCCATAAAATGGGTAATGAACAGTCAGACACCCGTAGGAAGAAAACAACACACACACACACACTCATGCACACATACTTTTTACATCTTCCCGCAAGACTAAACTTTAAATGAGGCAGGTTTATTTCTACTATTTGTGTACTTCCCTATTTAAACAACAACAACCAAAAAGCAATGCTATTACAGCAACAAATACCACAGCACTAAATCATTCTTTACTCCTGCAGTCATTTTGCTTATAGCTCACAGATTGTATAACCCCTTCCCACATGTACCTTTCTCAAATATTCATGGATAGGATCTGCATAATTATAAGGAAAAACAAACCCAGGCTGGATAGAAAGACCAAGAATATATATGACTTTTTTTCACCTGCTGTGCCATCGTGTGATGGCAGAGAACTACCATTCTTTTCTACACATCAGATGAAGATTTTCTTTTTATTTGTGGTTGGAAGAATAACAAAGAGAGACCAACATTTTCATAACTAACCAGAGGCCGCGGGGACAGAGCATGTTTCACTGTGGACCTGAGTTTCATGAAAACTGCGGGATGATTACGGGTAGAGTGTGCACATCCATGGTGGTATCACACTGTCATGGGTATATGGAGCTTGCCAAGTGGTGGTAATATCAGGGCCACAGTCTCCTTAACCACAGTGTTTAATCTGCCATAAGATGAACCTTAGCAACCGTGTAATAATAAAATTGAAGTTTTTCAAAAGATGACTGCAGGGATCAGAGGTTTTTTCCTTGCCTGGGTTTTGAACAGCTCTGGGTTCTAAGCAACAAACTGGATGATGCCTGGGCAGGGAGGGGGGTATCAGCGTCTGTCTGTTTTATTTTTCATCTGTCTAAACAGATTTCTGGGCTGTTTTAACTTTATGTCCTTGCTAACTCCAGAAGCAGAGCAATTATTACTCTCAGGGAAGACTTTTGGTAGTTTACAGAACTGTATCCCATTTAATTAGGAATAAAATTTTTGCATTAGATTTCCTTTGAGCAGAAAACCCCACAACAACCACCTATGTCTATAGTTCAGGAGATATGTGATTTTCAGATGTTGGAAGCTTTGCAATAGTCCAATAGCATGAAATTACAGAGTTTTCACACAAATAACACCTCCAAGAGATTTCTGATTGCGTGACAGTCTTAATGTGACTGCAGGTCTGCAGGGACTGGTGAGCATACGGCTTCCTATAACCTTGATAATAGCCGTCAGGACAATTTCTGACAGGCAGATGCATCAGAGTAGTCAGCAGGTAGTTGAGATGCATCAGGCAGTCTAGGGTCTGGTCCCCTGGTCCTCATGGCTATATCTAAAGTGAGTGTATGAGTGTTGTAACACGTCCCTCTCAGCCCAAACTGTGGACCCAGCCAGAACTCACTTGGGTCCCTGTCTGTGTGCCAGGGTAGAGGAGGAACATAAGGGATGGGCTGATGCACACCTGAATCTTTATTGGGGAGCCAGGATGTGCACCAGGGTCCAGGAGTTTCAAAGTTCTTGTGGGTTCACTGGGTTAGAGGTAGCCCAAAGCCACTTTGGGTTTGTACCAATCTTGGCCTCTTGTAATCAAAAAATACTCTTTGCTAAAGTTGCTCCTAGACTCTTGTCTCCTGAGTAGGAGCATATTGCAATAATAGACAAAGTGAGGGGAAACACAATATTCCAGTTCTGCATTGCTAACTGAGCCACAGGGGTGCATGGGGGAGGAGAGCATTATTTAGTATTATATTTATTGTTATTTCAAATAAACAAACATTGGCAACAGAACAATGGCTTTCATTCTGGGAAGGTAGGCTGAGAGCTGTCTCATAAGAAACCATGAGATTTGGAGGGACTGTAGCCAATTTGGCTGCTCCTGGTTTTTCCTCCCCTTGTGTCGAATACTAATGTAAAACATTCTTACATTCCAGAAACAATCTTAAGTAGCCTTGTCCTTTTACCTTGCTTATGCAAAGGCAGGTAATAGTCTGCAATTCTCGTAACACGTTGTTGGAACATTTTTGCAACACTGTATTTTCATTCTGCTCTGTCAGATGCACCCATTCTTTCTGGATGTATGAAACCGATGAGAGCTGAGCCTTATTGGCATATAGGGAAGCAGTCATGTCTTGAGGATATAGGTACTTTTGTTTTGAAACACAATGTTGTGAAGAAGGCTCATTTTGTTCCTCGAATAAGTAAGTTTATGATCACTGCACTTACCACCACACTTTGGCATTGTTTATGCTGTGTTTTTGGAATCATCAGCTTAGCTTTTATCTCAGTTGCGGTGTTGTGTGTGTGCATGTATTTGTACAAACAATAGGACACAAGTGTTTCTTATTTTAAAATCTTGATGACTTATAACATACCACAAACTATTTAATTTTATTCTTTCAAAGCGTTGCTGAACCATGTGTCCTTCTCAATACAATATTGATCTTCGATCTTACAAAGGAAGAAAGTTTGCTTGACATCACTTGTTGAAATGAACACCTCTGCCTGTTAAAAGTTCCTTTCATCAGAGGAATGAATATTTCAGGGAACAATTTTTTTCTTTTTCTCCCTTGGCACATGGTTTGTGAGTATTCAATAGCATTTAATGCGCTGGATAGCTTCCACAACACTCGCCAATATAAGATGGACCACTAAGGTAGTTCAGTAAAGGGAAGCTAAACACAATCAAAGCTTTGCAAGTTAAGGACCCATTTGGATGGCGCCTGCAAACCCAAACATTTGGAAAAGCTACTCTAATTGTAACTCAAAAACCAAGACCATAAATAAAACTGTAAGTGGCTCCAGATCCTAACAGCATTGTTACTGCAAATGGGCATTGGTACAACCAAGGGTACATCAGCTCTGAAAATAAAACACTTTCAACAATGCTTCCTTGCAATAAAATCTCAAGACACTTCTCACTAAAGAAACAAAAACAAAACCTGTGAGGGTTATTATTGAAAGAGTCAGCAAAACTTTTGATCAGGGGTTAGAACTAATTTTTCTGCATGCAGCCAACATAAACTGTACCTTATGTGAAAGACATAATGGAGATGGCAGGTTGACTGCACACCCATAAGATTTTAAAACTAGAAGCGAAGAGTGGAAGTGAATGTGGGTAGGGAGGGAAGAGCAGGATAGGGGAAACACAAAGAAGTAGATCATGCATATTTTGGCCAGTTGTGATGCTTTCGTCCGTCCCCTGTTGCCCACTGAATACCTCGAGGAACAGCCGTGTGTTCCTTGATAGTCAGCAAACCTCGGGGTTTAGTTCATCTTGAGAAGCCTCCAAAGGTTTAGCTGCTATCCAAAACCTATCTGAACCGTGTTGGTTTGGAAATCAGGCTACGAATCTTTTCAAGATCTGGCTCGCTCAGGATGTTGCTAGTGTTTCCATTTCTTCAGCCAGACCAGCCTCACCACAGGCGCAGCCATTTTCACGGTATTTTGGTACTTCCATTTCCTGTCAGGCCCCAGACCAGGAAGTGCAGAGGCGCCTGAAAATTAAAAACCGAGTAAGCAAGAGTGGGGATCAAAGACCTATTTTTGAACGGCAAATGAAGGTCTGAGTTCGGTTCAGGAGTGGCATTTTTTATCTGAACAAATTCATACATTCTTGGGGAAGCTGCAGAGTGAATGGAGGTTACATTTTGCAAAGGACTCAGGGATTTCCAAATATTTTGTGTTTTCTTTAGGATCAAAACCCAAATGCTTCTTAATTTTCTGGTTGATTGAATATTGTGTTTTGAGGTAGATTTTTAGAAAGTTTCAGATGAAAAATTCGCAGTGAAGGTCATTTCACAGTGAAAAGTTGGAATGCTTTCTTCAGAAAGAATATAGTCAAAATAGTTTTTGACTGAATGCTGCCCTCCCCTCCTTTGCCCCTCTACTCTCTTCTACAAGAAAATTCTGGTGATGCCAATCATTTTGGTCTCAATGACCCTGCGTATTCTCATGGGATATGCTTCTGTTGACATTTCTCTATACATTTCTGGTTATTAATTGATAATCACTGCCTTCATATTTATCTACAGTGGTAGATAAAACACTTTTCAGTGCAACGCTGGCTATGAGCCTGAAAGAAGGAAATGCTTCAGGAAGAAACTTACAGTTTACAATATGCTGATGTTACACAGAATAATTTGTCCCAAAGGAAAAGGAGAGATAACTTAAGATGTAGCAAGAAATTGGCCATAAGCAACACCTAGTAATTTTCTTCAGTAAAAGAACTGAGCAGAGAAGAGCAAGTATAGCATAAATAACTGCAGTTTTTCCTGCACTTTTTCGATCTTTACCTAGTTGCCCTATCTACATAGGGAGTTGGTCTGAATAATAGCCATTGGTGTAGTGCAATGGTGTGCATGGGATACAAGGATACAAACTTTGGTTATGGGGAGGTGAAAGCTACCCAAAAGCATATGGACTGGTATTTAGATTCGTGTGGTAACACTTAGTATCAGAGGGCTTCTTAATATGACTTTACCAAATTATGAATGGTCTTCAAAGAAGCAAAGTTAATGTAATGTCACATCTTACCACAGAACCCATGAAGTAAGTTTGTGTGGAGTCAGTCCCCCAAACTGAAGTTTTAGCCAGTCCTTGCGGACGAAATTGCCTTGATCAGTTAGTAATTGCCCTTCAGTGAATTTTTTTCCCCTTTCTAATTTATTAGCTTTTAAAAACAACCACTAGTATTTCATCAGCTGCTGAAAACCCAGGCTAATAGAGAATATGTCCTAGAATTCTTGTCAGGATGGAAAGAGAAAACATTTCCTGAAGGTGATCCTTTCCAGCTCTCTCCCTGGCTTGCTTAGTATGCCACTAGAAAACTTGCTCGAGAATGTTTACTTCATACCTATCCAAAACCTAGCTTTTTTTCTTCATTTACTTTAGGCTGCTTGTTCCGTCATCTTCTGAGTCACTGAGTAAAGATCTTTTTTTTCTTTTGTGTTACCTTACCTTAAATTTGTTCTGAGGATGTAATAGTATACTTTCCTGTCTTTTAGGCATTCATTTTTAAACTGTATACAAATTAGCTGTCATACATAGGCTATAAATCTTTGACTCTCTGTCCTAGAGCACCTAAAGAGTACTTACATGAAAACAAAGAAAAATTCCATTGCTCTGGAATGCTTTTTCTTTATTTATGCCATGGCTGCATGTGGTATTTTACAGATTTTTAGGATACAATTACAAGTGCTCACAGTCTTTTATTCAGGCTAGATTTATCATACATTTATCAATATTCTGACCTTTGTTCAGCATTAAAGCAAGATACTGTCAGTGAATAAGCAGGTGAATGCTCAGGAGAGGTCTGTACATTTTTTGAAATGAAAGCAATGTCAAATAAAGAATCATTTTAATAGTAATCAGAACGGACTCACTATGATCCTGCAGTACAGAGAAAACCTGCAGATTGTGGGCATGCGTGGATGTCAGGGAGGGAAGGCAATGTCTAAGTTTCATTATCTTTCTCCAGCTCTTATCTGGAGTAAAGCAGAGGAGTGGTGGAATTTAGTCTGAGTAAAAGTCTGCCGTTGAGTCTCATTGCTACTTTGAAGGAGGGAGAGAAGGGAGGGTGACATTTTTGTGCACACACAAACCATTTAACTGTATTTTAACCATAACATGACTACGTGAACAGAAATGCTGTTAAACCAGACCACATGTCCTAAATTATCACAGAGCACAAAGTGTGTGATCTGCCTGGGATCTAGATCATGCAATCTAGCACCCTGCTAGGTGCTGCTCTTTACAGTGGCATCTTTCTGCTAATGGTAGAGCTTAGGGTCTGGGACGCCTTTTTGGAGAATACAAAGAGGAAATATGGCATTGGCAGCACATCAGAAAGGCAGTGATATTAAAATGTGAGAATCTGTTCTCAGTGAGGCTGATACGTGCGTGCCATGCTGGCTGCAGTGTGCTTGCCTTCATCCTGACTTTCTATAGGCACTCAAACACACTGGATTCCTACTTGGGACAGCGAGGTGAACCTAACGGTCTTAAAAGGAGAGTTATTTATCACAGGCAGGTATCGTAAGGACACGTTGAACATGGCTTCCAAACTGGCTCTGGTTCAGTTGCCTCAGTTAATGTATTTGTCCTCATGTCCATATGTGTAGGTGAAGAATTATTTAATGCATTTGATCACAGTATTTTCATCAGTTCTCATTCACTTTAGCATCCACATTGATGCCACTTAGTGTAGCCAAAGGGATGCCAGTGAAGCTGACCCAGGCTCTGTAAGGTTACATTTGTCAAGTGCTGCAGTCACTGTGTGCCACCTTTTTATGCCAATAGTGTGCATAGCACTGTTCAAGGCCAGAGAGTAGCCATCATGTGGACTGATGTGCCTGTTAAAGTGAAAAATCAATGTAGCAAATGTCACTTTTCAAAGTCTAAATTTCTATCAAATAAATTATATCAATTAAGTGAAACCTGGTCCCAAGTATCCTACTTCAGAGACATAAGGTAAAAAGCAGAGAGGAGGTCTATACAGATCTTTCTCAATTTCTCCTCTTGTCCATTCCGTTGCAAATACTTACATAGCATCCCCGAGGCAGGGAGGTCACCTGTCTTCTTCTATGACACTTTAGGGGTCCACCACCGGAGGGAGTGCAAGAGCAGCACGGTCTGCTCTCTTCCCTCTGGGAAGGGCTGAAAGGGCTGTTTCTCTACCCAGATGGTAAGTCTAGAGGGGAGGAGGGGGAAAACTGGCGACCTTCATTTTTCAGCACTTGCCACTCAGTTGTCCATCAGATAGGCTCTCAAACGGGAAAAATCTCAAATGGAAAAAATCTCAACAGAAACTATTGAAAGGTGGAATACAGTTCTGTAAAAAGAAAGTGTCCTTAATGACATGGCTTGCCTTGGCACTAATTAATCATTAGCACTGGTGAGAGCTCAGAGCAGGCTGGTGTGGACAAGAGGGAAAACATAGCCTAACGTATGAGCTGCTCTTGACTGTGGGACACCAGGAGGGGTTCAGCCTGCAGAAAGCACGTGGCCTGTTCATTTCATTGCATGTGTCCATATATTTCTTTTTGCAGCGTTTATTACATGAATTCTGGTGAGCAAGACAAAACAAAGTGGACAACTTATTTTCCACACTGTATTTAATGGGATTATATTTCAGACTGCATCCTCCTGGGAAAGCAGTTTTCAAGCACGTCAAATTTTTGATGGATTTCAGCCTAAGTGGATTTAGTTGCAGATCTGAACTTTGTACAGGAGGTTTTATCTTTCCATCTTATTTCCTCCTTGAAAGGTTCCATAAATTACATTTCTGAAAGAAAGGGAAAGATTTTTTGAAAGAAGTGTTCATTTGGTAAATTGCTCTTCTGTTTAAGTTTCCCCTTTCCAGGTGCTGAATGACTCCCAGAGCAAAAGTTCTGTCATTGCTTGGTGATGGACTTCCATTAGTTCACAATAAAATTACAAGGCAATATTCATGCACTGATAATTGATTTCTTTCTGAAGAAAAAATGGCAAAAAGCAGAGCTCAAATGTCTATTTGTGTGCAGCTAGTGCAGAATTTTCTCCATTGTAAAATGGGTATACAGTGCTGCTCTTCTGAAATGTCAGTGTTTTACGTTCACTAGACACAAGACCAGGGGAGATGCAAGGCAATGAGATAGTCAGAGTATTTCCTACTAGATGGCAAAGCCAGATCTGACACCAAAATGAAATGGCTTGATTATTGCTGATAGAGGTTGCTTTATGCATCTGGGTGGCTGGTGAGAAACCCACAGAAGTACAGCACTGCTGGTTTGATAGAGTAACTGGTGAGATAAGATTCACAATACATGTGGCACTAAGGTAAAACCAAAGAAAAGAGCTGACAGAAACCCTGCTGGTAGGAGTGAGCCCAGAGGAACTCAAAGCTGACATCCTTTGTGACTCCTGGTTTTGACTGGGCAGTCTCTGGCCTCTGCGGATTTTGCTCCAAGCTTCTCCTTCCTCATACAGTTGACCTTCCTGCCTTAGTACGTCTTCTTCCCCAGTGTTTGCATGCCTTGCCTACTTACAGACTGTAAGCTCTTTGGGTTTGTACCATGTTTTGGGCAGAAGACCCTCATTCTTCGTTGGCCCTATTGGTCTACCATCGTTATCAAGTTCAATAATAAATGAGAGTAAATCTTGAATGACACCTGCTTATCGACAAGGCTGAACACAAGTAATGGAGGGTACACAAACAGTGGAGTTAATCAGGCAGTGGTGGCCATGGTCTGGTTCTCTACATCTTCTGCATAGTATCCAAGGTGGCTACTTGGTATTAACTTTCCTGGGGTTTTTTTGAACCTTTTGTAAAGAAGTGGAGCAATCAGTTCAGCACTACAGGAAGAGATGAGCAAAAGGGTCTATTCCCCTGGTCTTGACATGCTGCTGGCCAAAGGGGATCTGCATAGTGCAGAAGGCCAAGTGTCATCTGCTTGGTATTTCCTGACTTGTGAGAGCTGAGTGTTTCAACCTTATCATTGCCCTAGAGCTGAGGTTCTCAGGCTGTGGTATGTGTTTCCTTTCATGGTGCAAAACTCTTTCTCCCCTGAAGGAAAAAAAGCCCTGAACCTATGCAGCCTGGTCTTTCCTGCAAAGAATAAAGGGAATGTTTGGATGCCTCTTCCTATTTTTGCATGTATCTCACCATGGAGCTGGGAGCTTCTCTAGTCACTGCCCTTCCCTGCCTTTTCTTGAGGGAGAAGAGAAGATGGGTCTGGATGCAAGATATGCTTCCATCCTGTGGATACAGACCAAAGTGCTGAGAGCTGTTCTTGCTGCTACATTTACCACCTCTTGAATGTACTCTCTTTTTCTATAGCAGCAGCACCAAGAACCCTCTGGGAAACCTGGCCCAAAGGCTCTCTTGACAAACTCAAAGAGGTGTCAGGCATTATCAAGGAGCACAGATCTTCTTCCTGTAGGCTACCTGGGACTTCAAAATGTTATCCATCAGCTGCAATAAATTCCCTAGATTGCCATCTCCTATCTTAACACTACCCATGTCAGTCATATACATGTATGCAGGGGTAGACTATATACATTCCCATGCAATGCTTTTCTTCCTTTGGTTTTCCAATGATTATTGGATAACCCCCATAAAAGACTAAAGTTCCCTTGGGGTTAATAACCAGAATTTCAAATTTTTTTTCCTGAAATTTATGCAATTTGATCTGACCACTTTGATCTGAAATTTTTTTGTTTGTGTGTTTTGGTCTAAGAAAGGGGATGATGCATAGGAGTTTAGTGTTAGTTTTCATTTGACAAGATTTCTAAGTTGTTAGGTTTTGACTGTGTTGCAGATGCTGCAGGGCAGCTGTGTTTGGTAGTTGATAAATTTGTATTATCTAAAGACTGAAAAGAACACCACCTCCCTTCAAATCTCATATCAGGTCCACTTCAGGAACTGCCTCAGGCAATAGTTGTTTTTATTTTAATAGCTCTCTTGATTATCATCCTAAACGACGAGGGAATAGAGAGAGCTTTTACTGCTTGAATTGCTTATTATAACAGGAGCAATCAAAAAGTTACACAGTTTCTCTCCTTGACACAAAAGTAAATTATTTCTTTAAAACTGCTATCCTGAGTCTTCTCCGCACACCTGGGGGTGAGGAATCTCCAAAGTGAGATTCATTTTACAACCATGTCAGGAAATCACACTCATTTAATACAAGTAAGAAGCAACCAGAAATGTTCAATGAAATTAGGTGGTTACAAATAGGACTAATCACATGTAAAAACTCACTATTTCCACCTGACAGCAATTAAACCAGTGTCAGAGATGCAATGAAATTCCCTCAAGGGGTCTTCATATAAATGAGTTAAACATTAGGAAGAGTGTGCGTGATGGATGGAAAAGCTTGAGAGAAATGACAAGTTTATCAAAGCTGAAGGGGGTCACAGTTCATATTCTACAGCTATTTTGTGGTATGCAGGATGTCTCTCAGGAAGAGCCCACAGCTATCTGCTGTCAGCAACAGCAAAGCAGGTGTGCGTGTGTGTCTGAGAGAGGCAGAAATAGATGCTTTCTATTTCTCATACCTGATGTTTCTTGTTTGAATATAGGTCAACGCCTTTTAAACCTTTGTGATTATTTTTTATTGTGTCTGTTTTTGCTAGAACACTACTGTTTAGTGGAGTGACATTTAGAAGTTGTTAACAAAGTATAATTGGAGCTGATTACTTAATTTTGTATCAGTTCTTTGTGACTGTAAAATGGCCTGAGGGCTGCATGCGTCACATCCACACGTTCTGTGTCCTGCATTGTCTGAAAAGTGGTGGGATGTGTGCCAGGTCTGCAAGGCAGTTCAAATAGCGGAGAAGCGTGGGTGAAGGTTTGCCCCCCCAGTACACCATTTTGAGAGATCAGAAATGATTCTGCCTCACCCTGCTGCAGTCCTTCCTGATAGGGGGGGTCACAATCGCAGCTTCTGTCCTGGCCCTCTGGAATATCAGTTTGCTTTTGTACACCCTCATGGGACTTGGAGAGCACAAGTGCCTGAGACAGGCACTCAACAGAAGTAAGTCTGGAGCTCTCCGATTGTGTCATGTGTGTCACGGATAGAGGAGCTGCAGGTGCAGCTGTACATGGGTGCCAGAGGGTTTGTATGATGGCAATTCAAGTACTCCATATTCTTTATAATGGACGTGTCCAACCTTCTGCACTACATCCTCCTGAGTCCAGTGGGAGTTTGAGCAAGGCAAAGTTGGACATGTGTCTGTCCTCTTGACTCTGGAACAAGGGAAACTTTATTTGCTCTCCTGGAAGGAATGAAGGAGAATAAACTTGGCTATGGGTCTCCTCTGTAAGGGCAGGAGCGTGCAGAGGAGCTTGGAGATGATTGCAGTATCAGAAACTGATACTGTCAATGAGCATGTTTGGATGTGAAGCCTCAAAGAGGTGATAAAATCTCGGTCAGTCTGTACGTGTCTGGGTGGTCGGGCTGTTCATATCCATGCCCCTTGAATAAAACAGAAACAGGTTGTCAGCTTTTTGTACATATAGGTAGAAGGTTATCTACAGAAGGATACCGCTGGGCATATACTGTACAGAGGAATGGCACAAAATCACCTCACCCTGCTGTCTGTTGCTACGAGTGGTATTTACTTTCTTGAATCAACCTTGTCATCATATTTGTGCTTCTTACGTATTGTTGTCAAATGCGTATGACTACAGAACTTAAAGTTCCATTGAAACAGCCACTAATTTGTGAAATAAAATTTGCTAAAATAATGTCTACCTTTCACTCTGCATGGCAAATATAGCTCACTGTCTTGACAGGAGGTTGATAAGTTGGAGCTAAATCCCACATCCACCAAAACCATTATTATAAGACTGTCAATCCATTTTTTTTTCATGAAAATCACAGTTTTGATCTTGGAAGCAAGGGGAGAATCTCTTCTGAGACACAGCCATTCTTAAATGACATGCTGTATGATGGCTCCAAGAACTGTTCTGGGAGCCAAAGATTGGCTGAAAGATATCTGGAAGTGGTGGAGGCACTGGCTTAGGTGAAATAGAAGAAGTAAGCAGAACCTGGAAGAGGCAGTAATCAAGGTCAGCAGAATGGGAAGCTGTACTCATCCCAAAAGGGCAGGAAGAAAAAAGCTCAGGTCTCACTATTTTTTCTTTTTCCTTTTTTTGTTTTTCCCAAGAACAGTATGTTTGTTCCAAAATAAAATGGGCTATAAATAAAATGGGCTATAAATAAAATGGCCATGGATGTGTGTTGTTCATTAACACAATCATTAAGAAAACTCATGGAACTGGGAGTGCTAAGGTACCTGTTATTCATTCTGACTGCATTATATAAGCAAGCACGTTCAGTGTGCATTGGTTTCATGAAGTACTTTGTTTTCCAAGCTCGTACCTCTCCATTAGTCCTGCTGTCCGCTCACAGCCTGGAATCCTGCCCGAGCTTGATTGCGATATATAAGGTGAGGCTCCTGCTGCTTACCTGTTTCTACCTTAGCTGAGAAGCTGCCTTGTTGTCCAGAAGTGTTTGCGCATTGTGTTAAAACTCCTTCTGCAGATTGCATATGAAAGCATGCAACGTGGGAGTTTGTATTTTCAACAGCCAACCCCTGTCTTAGTGACTGTATGATGCATGAAACTAGTTAATGCTGCTATTTTCAGTTAATGTGGCCAGTACTCCCTCATGTCCATTAACTTGAAGCTGTGAATGGTGCTATGAAACGAAGGGTTGGTCTTTCAGTGTACGGGTCACTTGCATTATTGTTGCAGCACATTGATCAGGGTTTTAAGCTTTTTCTAGCCCAGAGATCTCTGCTGCTCACTGTTTTGCTTTCTCAAACAGCTGTTGACTATATGCTGTCTCTCACATAGACTTTTTTCTTCATCACGCTTTTCATGTCAAAGGTGAACACCATTGCACTATTGCTATTTCATTTTCCAAATTGCATTAGGATCTGTGCCATGGGAATCCATTTCACTGTTACGGTGTTGTTCAAATACACTGTAACTTGAATCGAACACTTGGCAGATTTAGCCTGATGGACTGGGAATCCAGATGTTATCCTTCTTCTGCTCATCACCTAATAAAACACATACCCAGTACTTTGTTACCCTAGGGATAATTTATCAGTGACACTCAGCTTCATTACGGACGCTTCCCTTACCCTGCGGAGGGTGGCAGATCTGTCTGGTGGAGAAGAGCAGTTCCACTGTACGTAGTAGGTCATTTGGGAATTTGTTTGGGGACCCCTTCCTCCTAGAAAGCGTATATTAGGGCTTGGGAGCTAGTCCTGAAGCTCTGGTAATGGCCAAATTGGTGACAGTGTGCCTACAATGCCTCTCAGAACCAGAGGAGACAGGTTTGCTTCAAAAAAAAATGGGCAAATATTTCTGCTTCATTCCTAGATGACTGGTAAATCACTGCTGCATTTCTGATTGATGGCTGAGACTAAGAACAAGCTCACATGTGAGGCACAGTCACAGTTGCCCAGTTGTTCCTGTTTATTTACCATCATCTCTGTAAAGCCTAGTTCTTTAGGAACCACTGGAAACCGAGTTGGTGAAAAGGATGGTTCCCTCACCTACTAAAAGAGCATTTGTGAAAGGCCAAAAAAGCTATCAGCTATAAGATGGGCTGAAAAAATAGGGAGAGAAGAGTCACATGTATCCAAAGATAGGTGTATATATATTCAAAGGATCAAAAAAGAATGTTTTAATCAATATCATATACGAGATAGCCATCTAGCTCCAGGCAGTCTAGAGAAAATGCTCCCCTCTTGCCCACGTCATGTACATGCATGTACTGACTCCTTTGTTTGTTTGGGTTTTTTTTGTTTTTAACTTATTTCCTTCTCTTATGGATAGATGGCTTTTTGTTATCTGAGATTTAAAAATAATTGTTATCAATAACAAAACAAGTGAAGCCTCTGCTAGCCAATCTGATTAGCTGAATGGCTAAATGTTTTCTTTCATGATAAGAATTCTGTAAGCAAAGCTACAAGTGATTAAAAACTAAATTAGCATAAAGAGGGAAGGAACGGAGAAATTTGGGCAAATTATTTGTAAGATTTTTTAAAAGGCAATTTGCCTATGGAATGTTGCATTTTTAAAGAGAACATTTCTTAACAAACAGCTCTTCTGTTTGAAAGTTTTTTATAAACTTTGTGGATTTTATTGAAATCCTGGGTTTATAGTGCTGGTGTTCTTAAAGAGATGGAGAAGTAGTCATTATATTGTACTCTAGAAATGCGTAGTAATGCAAAGGAGTTTTGTTTCCTAAAAGAGCTGACAGAAGATAAAAGTGCAGGAAATTTAGCAATTTTTGAGTAGAAGGGGTTTTTAATCAGAAAGAACTTCAAGCAGCTGTACTATTTCATGCATACTGTAACATGGATGCAACTACAGGTTACTATAGTTATGTGTATAGTTGTGTGGTGTATCAGTAAGCATAGCTAAACAGGAGCTAATACAGTTTTAAAAGTTTCATGAACTGAGTCCACATCTATAGAAATTTAAAGATGTGATTTGGGGGATGTCTCCAAAGATCCATTCTTCACACATGCCTTTGAAAAATCCCAAGCTATTTAATTTATGTATTTTTTAAAGATATCTTTGGTGTTATATAGAAAATGACTTTTCACGTTGCTTGTTTCATTGGGTAAGCAACAGTTCCTTTACGTTTATATCACTCGCATGATCTTAGTGTCAGAGTGACCTTACCCATATCAAAATCTTTAGTGTCAAAATAGTCCAATCTTACAACTGTCTTCTCTAATTACCCTAATGTCAAAACATCCCTATAACCCAGTCTAAATACATTTGAATCCAACAAATTAGCACGTGTAAGGCTTTTTTCTCATATTATTCAATTAAAAATGAATTCCCCTTCCTCAGTCCAAAGCAAATCATTACACATCCCTCTCTGGGGACCAATTCCTTTCTACTTGAACCACTACAACTGCCAAATCCCTCTTAATATGGTAAAAAATGTAGTGTAAAAGGCAAGCAGTCTACATTAGTGTCAGGCGCTGTGAGGACCAGGGAGTGGGAGCAGTGGGGGCTTCCCGTGGGCAGCCAGAGCCCATCCCACTCCCCAGCCAGGAGCAGGGCAGCCAGGGGGGACCAGGGGAGCCCCAACACTGGGCATCGGGCATCTGCCTGGGGATGGGCTGATGTCAAGCTGGGAATTCACCCATAGGTTGGGGTCTGGATGTGCAGAGCCCACGGTGAAGCTGCAACGCGGCGGGAGCAGTGCATCAGGCAGAGGCCAAGTGGCAAAAGTTTGGCTGAAAAACAGCTCCCATGGGCAGGGGCCAGCCCCATCTGGATTGTCCCCCCCCAGCGCTGCCCGGGAGCATCTCCCCAGGAACAGCAGGAGAAGGGGGCTGCCGCAGCTGTGCTGTCTCTCCGTTGACCCTGAGCGCAGGCAGCCAAACCTTTTTGAGGGGTGGGGATGCTCTTGGGACTCATACACAGCAAGCCAACATAGCGTTTAGGTGCTACAGTCCAGAAGGCACCCTAAAAATAGCTGTATAACCTGCAAAGTAATTCTTTCAACAAAAAATCCTAGCAACCAGATTTTTGATGTGGAAAAGGTGACAAAAACCAACTTAAAGCAAGCAGAGGCCAAGCTGCTGTTTTCAGTTTTACAGGACAGAAACTGTGTTGGTTGGTAGCAGCGTAAGAACCCCAGTAAACCACCTCTTCATTCCAGTTGGCATTGTGTAGCATTGTACTTTGTATGATACAGATTTTATAGCTTTAAATTGCTGTGAAATATACAGGCAATAGAGAAAGTAAACCTCTGATTTAATCACATATGTTATGCTGAAGTTCCTTTGTTAGTCATGAATGAAGACTTTTCCCTCGGAGAAGGAGAATCACAAACAAGAAGATAAGCACAATACCAAACCTAAGAATCCCATCATCCTCCAAGTCGTGAAAACAGACTGAAGGGAGAACCTGGGGAAATGAATCCCTATGATGTGAGTGTAAGAAACTGTAGAAAAATGCAACTATCTGCATAGAGGACTGTCTCAGACAGACTGTGGAAGCAATATATGTCCAGCAGTCTTAGAGCTCATCGCCCAGTATGTCTAGAGAGCACTAGTCTTTGTAGGTTCCCACATCATATTGAATGTTTTTGCAAGACAGCAGTTACTAGACTGTTGACCACTGATGTTCATGTATCTGACATGATAGCCAGCACGCAGATAAAGTTCCCCCATCCACAATCTCCTCGGGTGTGGGCTGGAGCAAGGTATAACAGAAAATGAATAAATTGATTTCCACATTGCTTTCCCTGTTTTCCACACCATATAAACTGAAAAGTGCAAGTGAAAGCATGGGTAGGCTGCCAGGGACAGAAGCTGCGGAGGGGACATGTCCATGTCTGTCTGTGTGCATGCCTGTGTACGTGTATACGGGTGAAGGAAGCAGGATGGATGCTTTGTGACTGCTTCTGCGCTGCGCAGCTGAGTATTGTGCAAACACTCCTGAATTGTAGGAGACCACATAGCTCAGCGTAACTGGGTTATCGTGGCACAGCGCCCAGGCTGCTATGGCTTTCAGAGCCATGCAACATTGGGTAAACATACCCACCTACATCAACACTAATGTGGCAGTACTGTTCTCCACCAGGCAGTGCAGGGATGCCTTAGATTACTGTGCTTATTAATCATGAGATAAATTTTTCAATGTTTTCAAATTTCAGAAGACTAAACTGAATAAGCAAGTTGCAGGTAACTAACAGACATGACTTGCCTTCAAATGTTCAGTCCAGAAATGCCTAAGTGAAATCAGTTTCTATTATCTTGCAAGGTCTGGTCAGAAATAGCTGTGGGACCACAAGAACTGATCTCGTATTGACAAAAGATCAAATTTCATATCTTGTCTTTGCAGTTATGAAACAAAAGGTGCTTGCCAGCATCAGCCTTTCTGAGACAACAAGAAAACTCTGAGGGACACTTCCTCCTCACTGGAGAAAGAAAAAAAGAAACAAGCATTCATTTCTCATTTCTTTCTCTAACAGAAATGATATTTTTATTTTTCCATTCTTACTTTACCGTATCAGGATTTTTTTCTGGACTCTAGGAGAAACCTTTACACTGAAAGCATTTGCAAAGTAATTTGTGTTACTGTCGTATCTGGCCATAAGGGTGGACACTAAACCAAACTCAGTTTTTTGTAGAAGATTTGTAGAAGATTTTCCATTCATAGTTAATGCCTTTGATCAACTTGAATGAATAAAATGATAGGAAGAAATCTTGCAGTTGTCTTGGAAATTTTCATTGCTAACTGAATTTTTTTGGTGCAGAAGGCTCCTTTGATGTCTTTCTTGGGGATAGGCATTATGCTTTGTGACTGTTTCTGTGCTGCACAGCTGAGTATTGTGCAAACACTACTGAGTTGTAGGAGACCGCATAGCTCAGCATAACTGTATTATCATGGCATTAGCCATGGATAGGCGTTAGCTCATGAAATGATTAAAGGTTTTATACAGGAGCTACTTGGTTAAGAGTGTACGTGGGGACAAAATTGCATCAGTAAGTCCTATCTGCCTTCACAATAAGTATATTAACCTTGAGTCATTCATTCAGTTCCTCACTGAGATTCTCTTTAAGTAGTGCAGATTTTGTCACCTCATTGCAATAGCCTTGTTTTTTAACATAATGTAGTTAGAGTTATACCTTTTCATCAACACACACTTTTGGGTAGCATATCAAATGGAGCGATGATACGGATTTAATGGCAGAAGGGAGGAATAAAACCTATTTCCCATTTGCACCAGTTCCATTTCATGGAGATCTGCTGCAGCTGTGCAACTAGCTAGCCCTCTTCCCTGGCCTTTTTGTAGCTGGTGGTGCCAGGGAGTCTGATATATTAGCCTGGGAGGGGTCTGGATGAGCTGTTTGTAAAGCTGAAGTGTAGGGGGGGGCTAGTCTATCAGTGCATGTTTACCTAAATACCGTGTGGGGTATTGGCTCTCAGCTGCTGTTTTGCACAGTGCTGCAGATTGCGATTTCTCAGATAGGCTTTCAATGGCTTGTTTCTCTGTGACTGGCAGTTTATATCTGCTAAGGGAACAGCTTCTTTTGGTGCCAAGATCCGTGGGTAGTGCTTGTAACCTAAATAATCAAGGCAATATTTCATATGTTCTGGTTTGAACTAAGTGTTCAGGCTAGAAACAAAATCTCGTGGAGAGACCACACTTAATGATGGCTGTGGCTCTTCTCAAGGTGACTTTAAAATAATTTTTTGCCTAATAGGAAAGGAACATGTGCCCTCCCTCTGCTCTCCAGAGCTGGAAGCAACCTGGGTACTGCAGCTCTGAATAAGAGTAGTGTCCTGTTCCTCCTGTACCTTGTATGCCTTCTGCAGGTCCTGTCTATGATCTGTTGTATAGCACTAGCAGGCTGTAATTCAGGAAACAGTTTAACTCATCAGCTCGAGGTGGCAACAGGGAGGGAATTGGGAGGGTCAAAAAAGCATAATGTTTCTATCCTACAGGAGCCTTGAAAATATAGATTGATATCCTGTCTGGGAATTAAACTCTTTCTTCTCATGATGCCATCCAGTGTCTTTTAGGTCCTTTACCGTGCAGTGGTCTCCCCGAGGAGAATGTCAGTTTTGGTGGTCTCAGTGCCTTCTTTGCTGCCATTACTGTACAAGCATTGAGTTCCTATTCGACCATGTGGCTGCAGCCTGAGCCCTTCTTGCTTTGTGCTACCTAAAGGGAAGGCATCCCATGCAGTGAGGTTTCGGAGGGGGGCAGCTCCCTCTGCAGAACCGTTGCAGCCACCTCCATGCCCTGTCCTGTTCACATCTAACGTCTTCAGGGCAAAGATCTCTGTGTGTATGTGTGAGGTAAGGCTTTCTCAAGTGTGAGGTTGTGAACTCCTGTGAAACTCCTGGAGCTGCTGTTGTGAGGTGGTCTGTGTACCCCTCTATGGCAGCAACAGTGTCAAGGATGCTGGTCAGCTGTGTTGATTGGTCTAGTTTAACCTGGTGGAGGGTGCTGTTGAAGTCCTGCTTGTGGGGTGTGGAGGAGACATGTGAATTAGTTGGAAAGGAGAGTTGAGAAACAGCCCGTCCTCTCAGGGACTTCCAAACTAAGTGCCTCTGTCAAGCTGTTTTGGCCTAGAAGCAGCAGAAGCCTGTGGCTATCTGGCAGGAACAACTGAGAATTTCTCCACCTCTTTGTCCAGAGGAAACTGAAATTCTTCAACCTCGCCTTTTTGGTTTAGATAATCTGAGGATAAAGCTGTACTGCCCATGTAGTGCTCCCTCAGGGGGATCAATGGGATGGAGAAGAGGATTTCTTAGGCAGCTAATTGTGTCACTCAATTTGAGCAACCAGCACGAAAATCTTGTATAGTGGTGAGGTGAAAAAGACCATGGAGCTGAACTTTAGGACAGAATTGATGCCAGCTTGCATGCCGTAATATAACCTTGGCGCTCAGAGCTTCGTGGTTGCTCTCAGAAGATGGAATTTTCCTGCACTAGCGCTGTGTGGGATTCATTCCACAACTTCATGGTTGGAGGACTAAATGTCACCCCCCTTTCTGGGGATGGTGGGAAGGGGAGCATGTGAAGAATGTTGAAAAGATGTTCTCTAAACCACATAATAGAAACAATGGAAAAGGGAAGAGTTACAGCTCAAGCCATTATATCCCCTGTGTATGTTTCTGTGAGTTCACCCAAAATTACTGTGGACACAGTGCCAATATTCTTAGCTTAAGCTACTGCTGTATATTTAAGTTACATAGTCCTTGTTGAACACTGAGGCGTCCTGTATCGGTGAATTTGCAGCACATCTCGCAAAAGGGAAGTCTGGGGAGTTCTACTGAATGCCAGCCCCTCTGCATCCCTCAAGCCCCCCACCTTTTATTGTACTGTTGTGATAAAAGCTGCTGTATATGTACATTAGATAACATGAGGAAAATTATTCCCTGTTATAGCAGTGAATCTTTATTTAAATGGTTGCACAGCTGCAACTTGGAAGAGTTGGACCTATAGTATTTACAGATGGGATCACAGTGATGGCTTAGTGACATCTGCTATATATTTTGTCTTCTGTGAGATGCTGCTGTGTTCAGTGATGATAGGCAGCATTCCTCAGTGATTCTTGATGTGCCCATATTATTCAGCTAGTAGTCAAACTGTTCAGCTACAAGGATGAAACTAAAAATAATTAAAACACCCTAGAAGATCCTATACTGAATAGGGACTTTGATCGTAGGAAAAATGTACAATGTTCTAAGGTGCCTGAGGATGAAACATGCACCTGTCCTGAAAGATGGATATCTTCAGGAAAGACAATTAACGCTTTCCGGTCTGTGCTTATTTTAGGATTGGGAGAATAAATGCTACTGAAGGTTGTATTACAAATGGGTCCCTGCAAAAGTTCATCAGCCTCTTCAGTTTTCTTGTCTGTTAATAACAGAGGAGATCCACATCCAACTGGCTCATGCTTTCAGCAGGCACGTGTTACCTGTTTGAGAAGAAAGGCACCATTGTTAGCAGCACCTTACTGACTCCTGCAAACTGGATTGAGCTCACTAGTTCAGAAAAATGCTAAGATTGTGACCATGGAGCTCTTCGGTTAATAGAATCTAAAAAGGACAAAGCACAGGATAAAGTAGTAAATTGTTTCTTAGTCTCTTAGGCTGCTAGGAAAATTCCTGAAGCTAAGCATTTTCAGCACAAATTCTATCACCTGCGCTAAAAGACACCAACTGAAATACCATAATTTAAGTAATTTACAGCTTCCCTGGGTTCAGTTCAGGCCTACAGTTCATAAAAATCTCAGGTGATGCCTGGCTTTTAGCAATAACAAATTGCAAAATAAAGGTAAAGAGGATTTTCAAATAAGTTATTACAAGAGCAACCAAAAGTAGATGGGGATGCCTGTCTGTGCTGAATCTAAAGTTCAGAGAAGGTTTAAATCTCGAAATGAAATGATGCATAATTCATTGTGTTCAGGTCTGGTTTTCCACAGGTGCAGTGTGTGTTGCTAATGCTTTTCCTTATTAAGTATAACAAGTAGCCATTGGTTGGGCAAAATAATCTTGGACACTGATCTCACCTGGAAACTTTCAACTCCTGATCCTGGAAAGAAATGCCCTTGAGTTCCCAGTCCTGAAAAAGGGATGCTTATTTATCTTTTGTTTATCCCAATGAATGTGTCCTATGGTCCTATGAACATACTAATCAATCTAGCTAATGATTTAGACTTTAGTGAGCCAAATGAGTTAAAAACACAAGCTGCAAATCTCTCTTACTGTATCTGGTAGGTAGTTATATTCCCATTGAGACAATAGCACAGTGTAGGGA
>NW_009217448.1:23089-38101 GCF_000690835.1 Fulmarus glacialis
ACTTATTATAGTAAAATGCTCAGACCTCGAGGGTTATTTTCAGTACCACTGATCTGAATTATGTGACTTACAAGAAAAATCAATAGCTGCATATGCGGATGTAGTTTACGATGGCTTGGTACAGAGTCCAAAACCCAGAATTAACAGAAAAACTGACATTTACGTAGAGATGTGTCTTCTGAGTCTAAAAGGTAGCTGCAGTGTATAAGGCTCTTCTCCGCGCAGGATAAGACAGATGGACTATTCCACTTCACAGTTGTGTTTTTTTGCAGGTGGCACACTAACAGTTTTGGAAAAATTGTGATTTGCGCCCGTCAGTCACAGACATACCTGGGACTCCAGTTCCTTGATCCTCTGAACCACAATAAAAGACCGTAGAAATTTTTGCTTAGTCAGTTGCTGTTAGCGTGTGAATTCATCACTGTAGCTTTGTTCACACAAAAGCAGTTACGAGTCTCTTGTCTGTGCCAGAGTGAAGAATCATTGCAGACATGCTTGCTTGGGTTTTCATAACGAATGCTTATCACCCTTAAATGTAGAAAGAAAATTCCAAGCAGCCAGAGGTCAGAAAAATCAAAATCAACTACTTCCAGAAGCCTGTATTTTATCTCTGTGTATTCTCTTAAGATACAGCTGGGTTGACAAAGGGTGCTCTGGTCTTCTTGGAAACAGTTGACATTTTCCCACTTATTTCAATATTGACTTGAAGTTTTTAATCAACCTCCAGGTGATACTTGCAGCTATGAACTAAATATAGGTGAATATTCCCACTCCTGCCTAATGGAAATAAAGTTACTTCCTACTTTCTAACTACCTGTTTGAAGAAAGATACTGATAATTAATTCAGTTTACTGAACTCACTCTCTGGGTAAAACAATACCTTCCCTTCCTGCTTCCATAGTAAACAATCTGTTCTTTACTGGAACTGAACAACAGCATACCTAAGTCACAGAAACAATCTAATTTTTCTGTAGATCTGACTTTGTATGCTTTTCTTGTATTTAATGTAAGAATCAAAGGATGGGTAGTAGTAAAGCAAATTTCCCGTGCACTTCCTTGGCAATGTGACCTTGACTCAGATACGCTTTAACTGAAATAGTTGAATCCCCAAGTCTTTCTAGGCTCAGGGTTTTTTGGTGAGGTACTCAAAAAGGTGACTGTAGCAGAGCATATGGTTTGTATAAAAAAAACCCCCAAAACTGAAAAAAACCAAACCACCAACAAACTTCTGATTTCACATGTAGGATAATTCTGAAGAGGTAGATAAGTATGCAGATATACACATAAACAGACTGAAGTATCAAAATCCCCTATTTAAAAAAACCCACCAAAACACTCTTCCCAACCTGTGAAAGCATTGAGTTTGCTGCTACAACAGCAAACAAAAACATCTGGATGTGACAGGTGTTGCAGTGTGGATCACTCTGAGGCATTGGAGTTAACTTACAGATGTTTGGAAACAAGTACAGCTTTGGTAGTTTTCTTGTAATGAATGGTGTCACTGTTGATGTGGAGACTCAAGAAACCATTATTTCTGTTCACCCTCTTCATGGTTAGTGCTCAGATGACAGTAAGAGGCATAGCACTACTTGGTTTTGATTAAAATACGTAGTAGTATCATATAAGATCATCCAGCTGAGGCTGACAAAATCAGTTCATGTCCTTGTAAGTGATGCTGGTTTTCTGTCTGGCATGAGGTTGGGGATCTGAGATCTGCCTGGAGGTTGCTGTCTTACACCCAGACACTTGTTCCTTCTGCTACCCCAGGGAAGTCTATGGAAATGGTGTAAGCAGGTGGGTGGGAGCAAGGGGGCAGGATGTTCTTACATTGGGAAAAGATGAAATACTGATTAGTTGTGAAAATGTTGCGTTGAGAAAAAGGCACTCTAAGTACTAACATCCAGCATAGAACCTGAATTTTGCATTTTTGTTCTTCAGTACTGCTTGCTGAAGAAGAGGATCTGAAGCTGTCTTGAGTACAGTACTATGAAAACTCTTCAGATGACTGGATTATCATAGCTCAGAGTGAAAGGGGAGATGAAGGCTTATTCTGCATATTCCTGATATTTCTGAATTGTCAACTTGGTTGGCAGCATATACCACCTCTGAGAGAAAACATCTGTGGCTGGAGTCAGTAGACCTTTAACTTAACTGGAAAACACTTTCTCAAACTTGGGATTCCCGGCCTAGACTCTAGGAAAGAAACCTCTTTCCCACAACTAACTGCATAGTTGACATATTTTGGTTTAGACACTGATTCTCAAGAGTGGGAAGATGAGTTCATTTTATTACTGGGTTAATTACTTCTTATACAACAGGGTTCAGTATATACATTTTAAAAATGCACACTTTCAAATTCAGAAAAATATTAGGCTATTAGGGAAGGAAGTATTAAGTATGTACATATTCAGAGATGGGTCACTCCTGCTCTTATTCATACTAATGAGTATGTAAATTCATCTGATAAACTACCTTTCTTTTTAAAAGCTGAATCTTATTTGTGTTTTGAATTTTTCTAACTTCAGCTTCAAGTTACTGGATCTTTGCCTTTGCTGGAAGTTAAGGCAGACCCCTTGAATGAGAAAGGTATTTTGCTTGTTTAATACTTTTTGTAAAGTTTGTTTGCATTTCTAATGTTTTCAGAATAGATAAGTTCTGCTTCCTAATGTGCAAGTGATCAATGACTTGTCCTATGGAAGGAAATGAGATTGCTGCTGTTAATGACATTAACAGAGTTCAATCCCTCCCACAAATATTTGAGCAAGGAAACAGCTGAAGTTGATGTATAATCTTCACAGAAATAGAGTTCTAACTTTGAGCAGAAACTGGTTTTGGAGCCATAATAATTTTTTCATGCTGGAAATTGTTGGGTTCTCTCATAGGTGTCCCTATTGCTTAACTCTGGAGTGAGTTCTTCTAATTATCACATACTTGCTGATATAGCAAATTAATGTTCACATCTGAGTCATGGACAATGGAAATTATAATTTCAATGGAACATCAAGTTGGCACTTGCCTGTTAACATGTTTATTTTCCATGTTTCTCTTTTGCTCTAGACCAGTACTCATTACTGTTCATGTTCCACAACTTAATTTACCAGTTACCACAAAGCCTGTAAAATCCAAAGTAGGTGCTGATCTATTCAGTATGATATTTTAGTTAAAATCACAGCAAATTGTGAATTGCTGCAATTTATATAGACAAGGGTCTGAATCAAAATCTTGGAACTAAAACACACCAAGCTTGAGGAGGATTTGGATTCAGATCTAAACTCTGTGGTTTGGGTTTTTCTTTAATCACATGGTGTTACAAACATCTATTTCATGTGTCTAAACTGTCCCAGCTGTGCAGAGTATTTCCTTGAACATATTGGACTTATTTTTACACAGATGTAAATCAGGAGTAACTTTGCTAAAGTCAATGCAACTGGTGCCAGTAGATGATGTGTGAGGAAAGGTCTGTGCTTTCCATATGATGTCTCTGTATGCTAATAATATAGAAATGACATGTATTCTTTGCATCAGCTTTGGCAAAAATCTGTCTGCAAGTCTTTGCATGTGCATGAACATCATGCAGTTATGCTAGCAAACACAAACTATGAAAGAGTTGGAATGGCAGCTCTCTACAATGGCCATTTGAGACCTTTCTTTTAAGGCAGGCCTCAGTGCCACTGCTGTATCCTCCTTGCTGTCTTCCCCCCACCTCACTGGTTTCTTCCAGGCTCTGCTACCACCAGTGCCTTCTCCCCACGCTTTCTATAGCCATGTCCTGATGCACCCTGTCAGGGCACTGGGTTTGTCATTGTGCCGTTTGCCTCTCACCTTTAAGGCTGTCATTCATCAGCAATTAGGAACCAACATTATACAAGTATTTGAGGTAAAGAGAATATTAGAGCTGGATCAAGTGTTGATTTCCACTCCAGCTTCCCCTATTGAATTACATAAAGATTTCAACCGAACTTGGGCTGTAAAGAAACCCAAGCTTTTCTTTAAGTTGGACAGAGCTTGCAAAAGTCCTCTGTTTTTGTGTCTGTCATTCCCCCTTCCTCCATCTTCATTATTCTTGCATGCATATCCAGTTCCGGACTAAACTGTGGCTGTTCTTGTGGTATTTCTTGTCCTGGCCAGAAGCAGGAACTCCTGGAAGCGTTGCTGCAAAATCCTTCTTTTGAGTGTTCCTGTGTAGTTTTCCAGGCTTGCTGAATCTAATCTTTATGTGTTTTCAGATTCACCCTGGATGAAAATAAATTACCATTCCTTTACTTGTGTCTTTATTTGGATGCAATTGCTATTTTTCTGTTTCATTAAAGGAGGGGGCTTGACTTATCTGTCCTAATGAAAGTAGTCTGAACTGCACCATATTATGCCAGCAAGGAGAAACTGCCTTACAGATTTTTATTTTCCAAAGATGATATGTGGTCTCTGCACAGCTGCAATTCCCCTGGAGGAAGATGGTCGGACTTCTCATTGGGGGTTGTTCATTCTTACCTCTTCTAGCCAAGAACAATATAAACCAGGGTGAATCAAGGGTAAGATCCGTGCAGTTACCAGTTCAGTAATACTTAGCATGAAAATATAATCCACTAAGAGAGCAGGAGAGAAAACAGTGAGGCCCATGAAACGTCATGTTGCATACTCTATCAGATAGAAGAAACTGGTACTTCAGACAGCTCTGGGCCAGTAATAAAACAGAATGCAAGAAAATTATTAGATCTACAAGCCCGTCTTCAGCAAAGTATTGGGTCTTGGCTAAGGAACATACAAATCCTGACACCGCCTTTTAAGTTGCCATTCAAGTTTGTAACTTTGAGGCAGGCAAGGATGCGCAATCATAGACTGCCTCCCCTTGAGAAAGGCAGTATTTCAAAGCTTGCAGACAGTGTGAATCTTTTAAGGAACAGCAGGGATCTGCTTTTCGTGTACATAAAATACATGACTTGTTAAAGCCTTTTGAGAACGTAGGCGAATTTTGTAGCAGTTATCAGTTATTCTTTCAATCTCTTCAGAGCAGCTTAAGCAGATCTCATAGAAAAAGCAAGTCTGTTTTGGCTCTAGTTTTTGTGATATCCATGATACATCATATATGATTCATCAGAGGTGGATCATATTCAGACTGGTATCTGTTTATGCTGTGCCAGAACACTTTATTTAAAAACTGTTCAGCTTACTTATTACACATAAACAAAAGGAGAGCGGAACTGGGGAAAACTCAAAGGTAAAAGGCAACCTGCAGGGTTATTGGGGAAACTCATATAACCCTAAAACTTTAAAGCTAGGCACTTTTATAGTGGTTAGATAACGGTGTGTATTCTCTCATACGGATAACTAAGGCAATCCAAGTTAGGGCTTAAAGGTTTAAATTAGAAGACTGTTCATTGCTGAGAACCACGTTTCCCCCAGACTTATCACTCACTTTCTCTACTGGAATTTTATGTATGCTTAGCAGTAGATAACTCCTGGAATCTCTCTCCTTTCTATTGGCAGCACCAGGTCACCTGCTCCTTTATCTGGAGTTCAAGATTCAGCTTAAAACCTCACTTTTGTCTGCACTACTTCTGCAGGGATTGTTAGATACAGTCTTAAAATTCACTGGTTAAATTTATTCATAGCATTTTTCTCTATTTTAAATAGTTCTCTGTCACTTCCAGAGTTTAAGTTTCAATATTTTCTGGGTGTGACTTTACTATCAAAGAACAAGATCTTAATTGGATTCTTGTGCAGGGTTATGTCAGCCTTGCTGAAAGAGCTTGGAATATCTCTTGACGGACAAGATTTTTAGGCTTAGAAATAGGAAGAAAAAAGAAGAATGTTTGGTAACGGGCAGCAACAGTTTATGAAGCTGTGTATGCAATACAGCTACCATTGGAAAAATACTGCATTTGTCCATTGTTTCTTTGGGTGTCCTGTACACATGAAAACATGGTATTATGTTTCATTTCCATCCGTACAAGGCTGTTATGTTTTTGAGCTTGGGAGAAAGGAATCATATGATAAACAGAGCTTGCTATGCCTCTCTGTATTTGCCTTTTCTCAAAGGTTAGGACTGGAACACTGTTGCAAGAAGCAAAGCTTTGACTGGACTTACTTAAGCAGTAAGAGTGAGCTGTTCTTTATCATATTAATTTCAGTTGACTCATGTCATTTCATCTCCCAAAACCAATGATGGTTGGTTAAGATTATATCCAAACCAGTCATAAGTTACCAATGAATCAGTAACAGAATATTTTGGGCTGGTATACAAAAACATCTCTTGCTCCATATTTAGTTAGCTTGGATCCTCTTGTGGTTCAACAATATTTTACAGAAGCAAAACATTCTCAACTTCAAGCAGAGTCCAGTTTCCTTAATGAAACTTTTAGTGCAAGGAGGGCAAAGAGTTTAGCCCATTTACAGCTGCATTCCTCTTAGAGCAGCTAACAAACATACATCTTGCATACTCTATGTTCAAGGCTTTCCACTGTCATTTATTTTGATTATATCTGATAGATGTTGTGATATTAAAAGCATAGTATGCAGCAGATAAATCATGATCTCAACTTCTTGTTGTGCTAATCCTCTCTGCTTTTCCAACTGAGAGAAGAAAAGATTAAAGTATTTGGGTATGGAAGCCATGTTAAGGGACATACCCTTCTTGGCTGGAGTATTTGCTATTTTTCTCAGGTAAACTTGTAATTTGGTTGAAATATTGCCATTGAGAAGCACTATGACACAGCTTTTAGACAAATTAGTGGTAAGCAACAATGTTTAGAAAAATCTTGAAACATACGCCTCTGCCTTAACAGTAACAGTTTGCTATAGAAACAGTAATGTATCACACCTATTTTGTGTTTTGATGTGTATGTTAACAATGCTGTCATTGTTTCTACATGTCTGACAGCTACATCAAAGAAGTATCTGAAAACTGAGGTGTTCCTAAAGCTAAAAAACCCATAACTAAATAAAACACTATGCTAAGCTGTCATAGAAAATCCAAGTAATCCATGCTCAGCAATAAATAAGCCCAAGAGAACTAAAGTGAAAGTCAAGTCTGTGGCCTCATTCAGAGCCTGATCTTGTGGCTTTGGCACTTACTTAATGTTTTGCTCTTATATTGCATTTTTCATTCGTGGTTTATGAAATGCTTTACAAAGACGAGTAAAAATAGTCTGATTTTTTGGGTGAGGACTAAAGAAGCACCAAGAGATAAAATGGCTTGTCTGTGATTTAGTCAGTTCATTGTAGGTAGAAAGGGCGGAGTCATGACTCCAAATATTGCCTTCATTTTTAGGTAGACCTGGTTCTTTTGAGGAAGGAACTTTGCAGGTATATACCTCTTACAAACTGTGTTACTGCTCTCCTCTATTCCTCTAGGCTCGGAAGTGGAGAACTGTGTGAGACCTTGAATTCAGGACTTGCCCTGAAAGAGCTAAAAAACCAATTGGTACCACACTGTTTTTCAAAACTTGAGAGTATTAATGGCGTGCAGAGCCAAAACAGCTCAGCCCATGCTTTTCCCTTGGAACATCATCCTAGATCCCATTAAAAATGACCTTCAGCAAATATTTTTTTAATGGAAACAAAGAAGGTCATAATTTAGTTTATAAAACATTCTCAAATGTTTTTAACAAGAAAATCCACATGCCAGTTTTGAAGGATTCATACAGTTTCTCTTGTTGTGTCCTTACTTAGTTAATGAGCTGGGCCTTTTTCAGCCATGACTAAATCTTTTTGTAGAAAAGAACATTTGGAAGGATGATGCGTGTGGTTAAAAAACAGGAATGAGTTTCTGGAGTCTTGGGTTTAATTCCCAGCATTGCCACAGACTTCCTCTGTGACTTTGGACAAGCCACCACATCTCTGTGACTAAACTCACTGGCTGTAAACTGATGCTAGTGGAGTTTCTCTTCTTCAGAGGCAAGTTGTGAGGAGAACGTGTATTTAGGTATCAAATGCAGCTGCAGAGGACTTAGATATTTAACTTTCTAAAATGTGTGAATCCAAAAGAAATACGTAAACGTGTGTCCATTTTCTGTGGACTGTCTCAATAATGGGAAAGTGCCACAAAGTAACTGGAGTCATTTGCATCAGCAATCTGTGGTACTTTGGCACCTCTTTCTGTCAGACAGCTTCACCGCTGAACATACTTCCTTAGCTGGGAGCCTGAGTCCAAGCCAGTGACAGCAAACCCATGGCAAACGCGTCAGAGTCAAGTAATGAATAAGTTGTGGCTGGAGCTGTGGTGTAGTGATGGACCTCAGGGAACTTTAATAAACCAGAAGGGCCTGGCCCTCAGGTGCTGTGAGATATGGCTAGGGATATCAGCCTAGCAGATGACATCCTAAAGGTCGAGTGGTAGACTGTGCAATGACAGAAGAATATCTTGGTCGATGTAGCAAAGACAATCTGTGCTGGATCTGATGGATGGGCAAATTCTTTAGGTTCCCAGGCCTGCATCTTAACTAGAAGATGGCTTCTCCAGCGGTAAATATGGGCACACTAAATTCACATAAAACCTTCCCTCTTCTGTTTCTGAACAGTTAAACAGTGAGTTACATTTGCCAAGGAGCCTGAAAAATCCCCTTGTTCATCTAGTCCAAGCCATATTCATGGCTGAATATGTTTAGATTGACATTTGTCTTATTTATCCAGATTGCTTTTTAATGTGGTCAAACACTGTCTACGGAGAGCATCAGTAGCCTGTGGTGGGCAACTTGTAATTCTGCTTAGGGGCTTGGCCAACCTCTCCCTGGAGGGAAGGGAGGCAAATGAGAAACTACCCTTAGGCCAGTCACCTAATGCTCCTTTTCCTCAGGCAACAGCGCAAGGGGAGGTGCGAATGCCTTAGCAACTGCTGTGGCATCTACCCTTCCTCCTCTCTGTGGGGCAGAGGGCAGGGAGCAAAGATAAAGCTTTTTTAAAAATGGCTTCACTATTTCTTTTCTTCCTCCCATACCAATGAAATTTGGTTGAAATTAGCCATCTCACTACTGGCTTTCCAGGCTGCTGCACACAACAGAGAAACAAAGCTGTGGCTACAGTTGCTCTGCTGGAGATCACAAGCACCAAAAGACAAAATATGATTTGCAAGAGCCAGGTCCCAGACTCCAAGAAAGACAATGGTTTGTACACAGGGGAGGAAGAGGATGTGGAATTGGTGGGATGGGTATGTCTGTTAGAAGGGGATGGGCTCTGTTAAATATTCTTCCAAATGCTATAATCTGTGCAAAACTCTATCAGGGAGCTATTTTCCACAGTAAAATAGGAAACTATTTCATAGGTGCCACCCCTGTCCGTATTTTGTTGGTTAGTTCCACTGCATATAAAAAGTATCTGTAACATGGAGTAATTATATGCTTCCAACAAAAATAATCTGAGAGGTTAAGATTCTTTGATTTTTCTAGTATGACTAGAAGCCACAAATATAAAATATTGCATCAGATACTTTGGACTCCAGAAATCTTTACTCTCCGGTTGTAGAAATATGATGTTTAGATAAGGTCTTGGTAAGAGCTGGAATTTGTTAGACCTCAATTCTTCCACTTTGGGGTGTGCGAGAAAGTCTGATTAAAATGAAATACCTGTTCTTTAGAACTCTGGGGGTTTTTTATCTGTTGTATTTTCAAAGTACTTGGAAGAGTTTTCTTATCACTAATACAGAGTGTCTGGGCTTCCTTAAGTGTGTAAGAATTGGTTCTGATTGCATCCCATTTAAAAAAACATCTGCGATATAGGTGATTTTTATCACAGGATCCCAATCAACTGATATAATCTTCTTCTGTCTGTTCTCAGCTCCACTGTGTTTAGAAACGGCATTGTTTTTTTACTTCTGGAGTGCAGTAGTCTCTTCTGTTTTTGATTCTTCATCCACAATACAGTATGTGTGACTGTCATTACAGCTTCTTGGGGAATTTTTTGGTACAGCACCTCCATGGTGGGGTCTTTGCTCACTGAACTCAAACAGAAACTCTGCAAATTCTCCTCCTCAGGTTTCTCATCCCTAACAATTCCTTTTGCTATCGAGAAATCTCACACGGTCTACAGTGGAAAGGGACTAATGGGTTGAACTGCTAGTATGACAATTCTTTAACATTCTCTGGTATTGTTGGGTAATCTTTTAGGACAGATTTAAAAGCTACTGACCAACTGTGTGTAAAAGGCAAAGAACAGCAAGGAAAATGTGTTCTGCTACAAAGAAAGCAAAGGCCACTTAAAATGTGACACAGAACTTGGAAAAATTCTTTTTTATTCTGGTAAATTGCCTGGTTTGGATCATGGTTTGTTGACCCCTCCCATCCACTTCTAGATACACACAAAATTTTGTTTTTCATATTCAAGGGTTTTTCTTTTGCAAAAGTCTTCATAATAATTAGAAATAAATGGCTTCCTAATGACTTTTTCCTTGGAAAACAATGGTTTAAATTAAAGCAAAAATGTTTTTGCCCAACATACAAACAAACATACGAGAGTTCCATAAAACCCCAAAGTTGGGAGGAAGTAGAACTGCCAGTGGTTTGAGAAAACCGCAGCCAGGTTCTTGTGTCCCTATGGAAAGTGTTTTTTTCTCATTAGATTGGCTTGTTAAACCCTTGTATATTCCAAATGTGTACTATTTAACTGTTTGCTTTTAGCATGATTTCTCCTTTTAAAGATGACAGTATTTAAACCTAGCAACATGTTGTTTTAAGATCAACAGTTTAACAAGAGCAAAATCTGCCTCCCAGACTCAGCTGCCTGCCTTCCTTCCAAAATACTTTGTTCTGAAGAAGCTGGTGGCAGTGATAAATGTAAGAGAGTTAGAGCTCTGCAGTTATTGTCAGCAAGTTAGCCTTATGGGTTAGGGATTAAACCTTTGATGTCTTATCGAGTTTCTGCCCTGCGTGAATCAGTTGCTTACTTGATTTAAATTACAAAAAGAAGTGCTCTGTTGTGATATTGTCTCATACTGTGTCTTCGTCATTTGAGATGCCCTCCGTGTTCTTTAGTTCCCCAGGAAGAGAAGGCAACCAGCCATATGGAGGGTGGCCAGTTGCCTGCTGATCGTGATAGGCATTAAATAGAGTTGCATAGAAACTCAGATATAGAAAAGCCCTGTTTAGCTGAGCCTTTCTGTCCCTCTACAAAGGGAGATTGTTCCCTACAAGTCTGTAACACAACATCCAGTACTGTTTTACTTTAGCTTTTGAGGGGGTCCCCCTATTCCTTTAATAAATGATTTCCTTTTCACTGAGGTGACAGCTTCTAATGAAGTTGTCTTTTTGACATCCCCAGTGTAATTGCTGCTGGGCTGGTATGGAGAGCTGGTGGCTGCTTGGGTGTGTGGCGGGAAGAAAGCAGAGGTGAGCTGGGAAGGAAGTCTCCCGTTCGTGATTCCAGGGAACAGTCAGGATGGCAATACCTTGCCCTGGAGATGACTATTTGAGACCATCTAGAAGCTCATTTTCAGGGTTTCGCATGTCCTGTGTGCTATACCAGCAGATGAGGAGGTTTCTGCCCTTTGTGACAGAGGTTCAACCTAATGCATCTTATTTTGAGTTATAGGTCATTGCTCCTAGTTTTATTGTTTTAAGCTACCTCAGATGCTTTAAGGGTCTGTGTTGATATTCTTTAATCCTAAAATAAACCCCTCAAATATAGAAATGTTTATCTGGCTTAGATTTTATTTGCATTTTAAAATAGCTTTTCAACATTTTAGAAGCCAAAATATTTTTCATGTGAGCAGCCTTTGAACAAGATTAAAAAGTAAAATGTGTCTATTTTCCCAAATCGTAGCTGTGGTTATTAAAGGCACCAACCAGGCAGATTAGCTGTGTGTGAGGAAACTGGCTAACAGGATGGTTGTGCTATCCCACTTATATTCTGAAAGTACTCATGAAAAGCTTAAGTAAACTAGAGGATAATTCAATACATAGACAATGCATCCCACTGTTTCTCTGTTTATTTTCTCCCTGTGTGACTTCTGGCAACTGAGAAGAAACACTATAAATGACAGCAACCCGCCAAAGAAAAGATTATGAATAACAATACCACAAGAATGAAGGGCATAAAGTTACCAGTGACTTGGGAAAAATGCAGAATGCTGGACACATGACACATCTATAAACTAGTGGATTGCAGTACATGCAGAACAGAGTACCTTCAGATCAGAAACCCTTTCAAGTTGCGTTTCAGTATAAATTTATGGTAGATTGTTTTCTCTCTGTTAACCCAAGGTCTGTTTATCTGTAGGTGTTTTTTGACTCTGTTGAGCCGCTATACTTTGCTGGTAATACTCCGAAACCAAAAGAAGTCACGCCACTGGACACAGAGAAAGAAAAACTATATATTTACTGAAGAAATAAAAATCTCTCTAACTAGCAGTTGTACATACATACAAAGGACAGCACCTTCCTGATAAGAGTTGTCTTCTTTTCTTTACCACATTTTTAACAGTGTTGCTTTCAGCACTGTACTTAAGACTGTCATGCTTTCCATCCCAATCTATAGTTCAATTTTCAAGCAACACATACAGCAAACCGATACTCTAAGTTTGGATACCATTTAACTTTTTTTGATGGTGCAAAATGAAAGAAACCAGCTATTTATGTTAAACTGGAGTTCAAAATAACTAGAATAAAAATCACAGGAAGATTTTTTGATCCCTGAAAAGCCAGGTAAACTATTTTTTGGAAGGAAATAAAAAGTTGCAGTCTATTTGTCCTTTCTGTGGTGCACTTTTAGTACTTCTAAATACCTACAGTACTAAATGTGTGGGCTGTTTTCATCTATAGTGAATACACTAGGCTCAGTTTGCAAAAACGAGTGGTTTCGTGAAATATGGAGGACTCCTAATCTTGGAAGTGAATGAATGTAGTCAGACAATGGGTGTTTTAGTGTTACTGACAGTGTTTATCGTGTCTTGAAAATTAAGACCATTAGTTCATTTTTAGCTATATGGAGTCAATGCCAACAAATCGTTCATACATTGTTTCTGATGCTTAGACTTTGCAGCTTCTGGCATGACTCATTTGGAGTGATTGCTTTGTGCTTCCAAAGGCTATATTGTAGGAGCATTCAAATCAATCAGTGAAAGGTCCTTCTGAAAGGGTAGTTCACCAGGGCTGTGTGCTACTTAATAGGAGCCCAGGCCTGCTCCTATTGAAGTCTGTGTATTGACCTTAGTAGGCAGGGAACCAGATCCTAGAATTAAGCTATTCAAGAGAATAGCCCTTCAAGAGGTATGATTGCACTACCTTGAAGTTTCTTTTCAAGACAAAGCCAAATTGAGAGAAAAAAGAGAAGATTTAGACCCCTTGTTCTTGTAGTGTTTCATCAGATTTCCTGGTATACTATACTCAGAATGCTTAAACAGCACAGAATGCTCTTTTGCTGTAACTTCCTCTATGCCTCCAGAGACCAAAGCAATTCAGTTCATTTTTGGTCAAAACTATAATAAATAGAAGAAAAATCTGCTCAGCTGGCACTTTTGAACCACTTACAGAGTCCATTCTCTCCTTGCCTCCCAACCCTTCTCTAAATTGGTTGTGGTTCCCTCCCTCCCCACTCCCCAAAATAATTCCTTCATAGTAGATTAGAAATACTGAAATACTGTCGAGCCACCAAATCACCTGAAATCTCTTTAAGTAGGTGAGCTCTTGGAAGGAACTTTTTTTGTGATATGGTAATGATGAAACTTGGGATTGCATGTGTAATAAATTGAGTCCATCCTTTCTTCAAAGCAGGAAAGAACCTGTGTCACTCAGTTTGCTTCAATTTCAGCTCAGTCCTTCCTAGTTTACATGGTTGCACAACTGGGATGTTTTGCCTTTTTTAGTCATTTGTGAAGCAGCGGTAAAAAGAAGTGATGGATCTGCTGACATTCCAGCCCTGCCATCCCTCCATCAATACAGCAAAGGAGAGCTCACTTAAAAAAATACCTCTTAAAGCAATAAACATTTAAAAAATAGCATGTCAAAGCAAAACATATCAATCAAAGCACAACCCTGTTTACTAGTCAATTTTCTGTCCTGGTTGTAACAAGATGATACTGTGGGTTTGTCAGTGAGTCTCCAAGAGCTCCACTGCACTCTGGGCACTGAGGGAGTAAAGCACAACACTGTCCTAATCAATAAGTAATTTGGAGCTGAGTTGGGGTACTGACCCAAGAGTGATTAAAAAAAACCAAACATCACCACCACCACAACAACAAAAAACCCAACAAACCCAAACCCCACCTTCCCACTCAGTGAAACTGCATACTCTAGCTGTTTCTTTCAACCATCCTTGCTGAAGTTTACATGAAAAGAGGTCTGATGTCATAATTTACACATGAAAAGTTTCATGAAATATTATGAGGCAAAGGGGTGTGTGTCTGTGTTCAGAGGTTTAATAGGTCTCTTTTCAATAACACAATGTCTCAGCAGGCATTAGAGACGATTCTCCCTCTTGTGTCCCCCTGCAGATGCCCAAACACCTACTGGAGACCTTTGATAAAGTTCTCTTTGAAACCTAGAACCCACCTCTGTTTTAGTCATCTGGAACCTAGGACTTTGAATGTTTTTTCCCCTTTGTTTTTCTTTGACACTATGGGCTGGCTTAATGTCATAGGACTTCAACCATTTGCAGGAGAGCCAGTTAATCAGACTCTCCAGTTCATAAAGTGGAAGGGACGTTTCTAGGATGCGATCCATCTTATCCTAAGTCGGGTGAATCTTATCTTAAAGGTGCCAATTTCTAGTTTCTTTAGTCTACGCATCTGTCTCCACATTGTGAAATCATGATCATGGCTTGCTGCCCTAGAGAATGCTGCAGTTTTGTGGCTGGAATACCAATTTTTTGTGTGAACAGGGATAAATGAACTTTCAAGAACAAACGCTCATTTTTAGATGTCTGAGATAACCTCATTGAAGTCAGTAGTCTGCTCACTTCTCTGATAGTGGAATGTAATGGAAAGATTCTGATTTATGCCAAGAATCTTTACCATGGAGAAGAGACACAGAAATGTTTTGATGAAGTTCTTTGTTGTAAGTGCAAACGGCCTTGCTCGCTATAATAGCA
>NW_009217448.1:38165-81809 GCF_000690835.1 Fulmarus glacialis
GTATCTGATTAGTCCTGTGTGTGATGGCTTTCAGTGTAAATTCTTCCATGCAAGCTTAACCTTAATGATGATGTCCTATGTCTGGACAAAGAAGGAGGTCACAATTTGAAGTAGGCAGCTCTGGGCTTGTCCTGGAACAGTCATGAAGGACTGTTTTGCTTCAGTGGGGCAGCGCAAGGTGAACTAATCTGTTGAAGATAGGTTAAGTACAGCAGTTATACAGAGTTGTCATTTTGAAGGTATCTTCTGGTACTGCCCTAAATAACTCAATAACAAGGATAAGGGGAACTTAGGTTTTCCATACATTTCAGCGCTAGGGTTGAATGCTTTTCCATGGCATTGGGATGAGAGTAGGGTTTGTTCTGTAAATTGTACCTTCCGCTTCATTCCTTGGCAGAAGAGTGATGAAATAAATATTGAAAAAATGAACGGTGTTTTAATAAAACAGATTAGCTAAGACAGACTAGCTGGTTAGAGTGCTATTTAAGGCAGACTGTAGCATGTTGATATTTAAACATCATTGCCTTTGTCTGAAATATACATGGGAATATGACTTTACATATGAAGCCTGCATGTGTGTATATATATACACAGAAGTGTGTGTATATATATATACACACGTACATATATAAATACACACACACACACACACACACACACATATTACTATTGTCTTAACTCATTTTCCCATTGTAGACGAGCCTGGAGGGAACAAAATATTCCTAGCTTAGAGATTTCCACATCTGCTCTTCAGGCAGCTATCAGACAGAAACAGCATGGCTACATTAATCACTGTAAATCAGCACATTTTTCAACAGCACAAAGCCCTAAGCGCAGAGCCACTTTAGAGCGTGCTGCTCCATAGTTTGTTCGCAGACCTCCCATGCCAGCAGCAGGGAAGTCAGACTGTTCTATTCAACATCTTACAGTAACCAGATGCAGGATAAAGAAATTGCCTTTCAAAGCTATAGTCTGCACTAGGCTTTTCCAAGCAAAACAGTGATGTCTAGCATCCATCTTTTCTCTTCTGCTTGTTTTTCAGGCCTTTTTGGCCCTCAGCCCCCCAAGATGAGGTGTTATTCTCCTGTTTTGCAAGCAGGCTTGAACTTCATTTTAGATTCTGAAGCAGTATTTTTCACTTGGTCAGAGGGAAAGTCTGTGTATCAGTTATAAGGGGTCCACAAAAAGTAACAGAATAAAAACCTGTTGTTAGTATGTTTAAATACCTAGTGTCAGCGGAGGGTATATAGGTCCAGTGGAAATTGAAGGGGTCTACAAATTGAAGAACGGTTGAAAACCTCTGAGGGACAATCCAAATCCATGAACTTGAAGGTCATTCCTTTTCCTAGTGTATAGACTCCAACCTGATCTCACAGAAGAGAATGGAGTTTCTCTCCACAGACAGAAAAGAAGCAGTTTCTGGGTCTTCAGCTGTAGTAGGAAAACTTACATTAGGGAAGAGTAAAAATAGGTTTAGCATATGAGTTATGCTTTGTGTGCAGCCTGTTTGTGTTAAGGATGTCTCTACAGGACTGCAAGTAAACTTTCTTAGAGTTAAGCTGGCCCAAAAAAAAAGTTGGGGAACACTCCCCTGCCTTGCTCAGATGAATCACACAGTGGCCTCTGACCAAAGACAATCCACAGCTGTGCACTATATTGTGAAATGTAGAGTAGAGCGTTTCCCATTACTGTTTAAAAGGCTGTGAGCCAGATTCAATAACTAATCTTTAGACTTCAGCCTAAGTGCATCTGTCGTCAGCTTTTCCTCCAATGGAGAGAGATGTCTGCGCTCCCCATGACCAGACTGTAGCACTGGTCTTGACTCTTCTGCTTTCTTGCACTGGCAATATGGCTTGCAGACGTATCCAGTTGTTGACTCTCTGGCCATGCACCATTCTTCTCCCACTATACTCTGTGATCTGCTTAGATGGGAAGAGAGTTGCTCTGCACTGTAGACGGTGGGATCACAGATTTGTGCATTGGAAATGCACAAATGTGTGCGTGACTCAGTTTCATCTGAAGACCTTTTCTGCTCTAGTAGTGATGTGGAGGCAGGATGTAGACCAGAGGGAAAGACCCTGAATCCCTGCATAAGAGTGGATAGTGTAAGGTAGAGAGAAGATATGTGTTATGCCATAGCAGTGAAGAAGTTTATGGACTTGTTATCTTGATAAATGGTTTAATAGCACAGTAAAGAAACCATCGAATGCCTACTCTTGAGGTACTGGGAAAACTTTCTCATGGACTGCAACATGTTGCTTGTGGTTGAGGAAATAAGCATCCTGACTGTCCACAGCCCAGATGTGGGACCAGTGACAAGAACAAAGCTGAAAGATAAAGCAGAGCAGAAAACAGAGCAGAAATAATTTTCCCCAGTATAAGCAAGGTTTCAGGTATCTATTACTTCATACTCTGACAATTCTAGTGTTACCAAACTCCAGTAACAGAGGGGTGAAAGATCACTGGGACTGCTGGTGCTACAGGGGGGCACATTTCAACCAGTATTAAGAGCCTTTGGTGTGTGAGACAGTGAAGGAAAATACGGGAATTCTGTGATGCCTGAAACACATGACATTAAATAATATTTTATCAACGCTTATATTTGTCAAATGGGTACATGCAGTTTATAGTGACTTTTTAGTTTTATTAACTGAGGCCAACTTAATAATCAAGATTTTTTCTGATATAGTCCCATTATCATTCTTTCTTCTCAGCAGTACTACATGAGAATTTAAAGCAGTGTCTAGTATAGAATAGTAGGCCCCTTGGAAATTGGCTGTTGTAAAATATAATGCTTTGGAAAGGCTGAAATAAATTGAAGGCTATAAAATTTTTTCATGATATTAAAATGTAAAGCAGAAGGTAAGTTAAAGCAACTCCAATTGAGGAGTCATGCCTGTTAATCTGTAGCATAAGCTCAAATTTGTAGTTGAAAACAATTTTCTGAAACTTGACTAGGCTGGTTTCTGTGTTACTAGGGGTAGGAACACCTCTCTGTTAAAAGTGGTTTTTAATAGGGTTTAACCATAATTGTCCAGTTTTTGCTGGTTGTTCAAAATAGTTCCACCTCAGGTTGGTCAACTATTGTTGGCTTCATCTCAGCTGCTACCAGCATTCAACAAAAATGCTGTTTTAAGCTTGTCTTTCAGTGATTCACATGTTTGTACAATAACAGTTTTGTTTGTTAAATGAACTTAAAGACAGAAATAGATGAGCCAGTATTCAGGGTGAGTCACCTTTTGGTCCATCTAGAACCATCTTTCTCTCTCCCTAAACTATCCTATTTTAATCAAAAGGAATATTTTCACAGGAGAGTACAGCTCTAAGATGTGCATTGGTATTATTCCAGTTTTTGTGTCACTGACTGCTTGTTCCTGTTTAAACAAATACCAAATCCCGTGAGAAATCCCATAGCCCTTGCTTATTTCAGCCTTTTTATTAGTTTTGACATATTTATTGATTCCTTTGGCTACATGTGAGTAAGCAATGCAGGTTTGGACTTGCATCATCTTATGCTGCTGTAATAAAGATGACAATGGAGTATTTTCCAAATGTCAATCACATACTCTCTATCTTTTTTTATAAGTACATTTGCTAGTCTCTCTTGTATGCTATCTTTTCTCGCAGTTGCTTGCCTTTTTGTCCTTCTTGCTCTTAAATCCCTCAGTTACACTAGCTTGGTGGAAATTGTTTAAATGTACAACCCAAATTCTCCAGTGAGGTTTGGCTAACCAACAAGATATTCAAGTGGTTTTGTCTCCCGGGTATGTCTTCATCCCCTGCTTTTCCAGGTTGCTTGAATATCCTTGAACCATAATTTACCCTAATCCCCTTTAAGGCTTTGAAATAATAAAATACTTAAATAAAACTCTTTGGATAAATGCCCTTTAAAATATAGCCTTATCGGTGAACTATCATGCTCTCAGGGGAGTGGATTTTGTTCCTCAGACGATTAAGGGGATTTTCTGTCCACTGTATTACTGTGGTTTGTCCACTGCGATCAGGCATACCCATCTTAACTCCTGCAACAACTCAAAACAGAAAAGATGAGGAAAGGCTGGGAGAAAAATGGGACAGAGGCTAGACTGTTGCTCTGTGTGATTTTTTTCTGATGCCTGGGTTCAGTTCCCTGATCTACCACATGATTTTCTGTGGGTCACGAAGCCTTCCTGTGCTTTTGAAAAATAATTCTCTGCTCAACAGGGATGTTGCTGAGGATAAATTAAGGGTGGCAAAGTGCCTAGCCATTACAGAGGAGTAGTCGTATACACACAGAAAGGCTGTACTCAGATCTTTACTTCACAAAATAGGAACAGGGAGATCACTTGACTTGCCATCACCAAATCCACAGGGGAAGTCTGAGGCAGAGGAGGGGACTGGGTCGAATTTTTCTGCCAGAGGCCCCATGTGGTCCATTTTTCCGTGAAAAGTCCCTTTCACAGTCCTATCTAGGCCTAAACCCGGAGTCCTGGAGGTGCCTCCCAGGCAAGAAAGGGAGGCTTGGAGGATCTCACCAGGTCCCCCCTGTGCTGCAGCTCATCAGGGCAGCTGATCAGGTCCTGGAGACCAACGTAATTTGGAGACTGGTCAGAGTCATGGAAGCCTGTCTTCACTATTACTCATTTTGCAGGTAAAGGAAGATGACTTCAGTTTTTCTCCCTTCCCACTCAGCTCAGCTAGTTATTAATTTCTGTCAGGAAAAGGAACTGCAAAATAGCACTGAAGGGAGGGGGGCAAGGAACATCTCTTCCCCACTTCTAGAGCTCTATAGCTAAATTCCAGGAATAAAGGTTTGGGGTTTGTGTGTAATTTGCGAGTAATTTACTTCTGAAGCTAATTATTGTTAAAAATGAAAAATTGCTCAAAAACATCGGTAAAAGGAAGCTTTCCTTTTTATGTTACCGTGCCACCAAAACATAAAAATTCTGGTCAAAATCCAACCACATGACTATTATTTTAAAGTGATACCTTTGAGATTGTCTCTCCATTTCCAGGCACAATCTCCAGAAAGGCATCTGTATTTCCTCACATTAAGTGATAGGAAATGCAAATAGACTACAGTTTAAGTATGAAGATTACAGAGATTTATGACTGTCTTTATACATTTTTTTTGTGTAATAAAATGCAGGGAAACTATATGTAGCAAATGTTTTCTGAATTTTTTAGCTTGCACTACTCTTTCCTGCTCCAATACTACTCTTTGTCCTCTTTTTTTTCTTGAAATTTTCCTTCCAGTAGTCTCAGTTTCTAATCTGAAGTTCAAAATTTTCTGTACCTGAGATTTATGATGATGAAGTAGCAGCAATGAAACCAGTGCTTCAGCTGGATGAAGACTTTTCTCAGGTGCCTCCTAATGCTTAGGAGAATGATTATCTCCTGGTAGCTATATGCCTTGCTTAATTTTGTGCTTATTCAGAAATAGCAAAATGATAGAGAAATTTGTCTGAGGACTGAGTTCACCTCCTCCCTAGTCCCCGCTTTTCAGGAGCTCAGAAGATAAAGTACTATCTTTGGTTTTGGCTGGCATGCAGCGGCATCAGAATCAATTATTTTTTTGGCAGTGTGTTTCAGGGTGAGCAGCTCCTGCTTTTCACGGTGCCAAGGACAATGCCAAACTCACCAGCTGTGCCTGCAGTCTTGGGGGTAGAGGGATGAACAGTTAGACCAAGTTCAGTGTGGCTTCGTGACAGAACTAGAAAGGGGAGCATCTGGTGAAATTCATAATGGGAACAACCTAAATTACTTCTGTCAGCCTATACCCACTCACTGTATTCTGGAGGAGATGGGTTGAATTTCTGGTAAAGAGAGAATGTGTGGTGCAATGGGCAGAACTGACAGTGTTTGAGTAGCAGGGGCCTTGCAGGGCTCTCCAGTGTGAAAGAAGGACACAAACTGCTCTGTGCCAGTCCAGAAAAAAAATACTGTAGCCCACAGGTGACCCACACTGGAGCAAGGACAGCCCCCAGGGACTGTGGCCCATGGGCAACCCATGCTGGGGCAGGGACACCTCTGAGGGATTGCAGCCATGGGCAACCCATGCCAGGGCTCAGAACATGCTCAAAACAGCAGTCAGAAGTTTTTGTTCGTTGGTAACAAATTAAAAAGAAAATATTTGACTCAAGACTCTTTTGAACACAACACACAGCCTGGTCGAGGTTTTGTCTTTTCTGCTCACCCATGGTGGGGCACTTTGGAATGGCAGCTGTGACTCCATCATGCATGTTATAAGAATAGTCTCACTGGAAAAACTGCAAGCTATAATATTTCCCTCTGCAATCTTGGCATGTATTTTTATAGGCAAGCATATGCACAAATACAAATATTTCTATAAAATATATCTGAAATTTCTGTTTTGTTGCGGAGTCTTGAGATTTTGAATATGGGCATTGTAAGAATAAATGATCTGCTGTGTTTTATAAGATGCTTCATAAGGTTCTCCTACCTCGCTCATTTTCTCTTCAGGCCTCTTGCACTGAGGCTATTGGACATATTATGGTTATAATTTTAGATGAGTGTTGATGTTAAAAATCCTATTTGGATCTTAGAACAGACTTTTCAGCTTGTTATTGTAGGCTAGTTAGTGCATAGCTAATAAAATAGACAAGTTTCCATTGCTGTCTCATTTTTGCTGTGAAGAATGTTTCTGCCATCACCGGTTTTGCTCTAAAGACTCCAAGCTGCTGTTTTCAGCTTCATAATGGTTGAAGGAGATTCAGAGATTTCCTAATTGCGATAGTGGATTTAGTGTATGTTACAGAAATGTTGCAATCACTACTGTTTCAAAGCAGCAGCTGAAAAACCCCAAATATGATGAATCAACTATTATTTGAATAGGCTAAAAAGACAGAGCTTTCTTTTCAGTTTTGGGTAATATTTGCATGTGTTCCCTGGGAAAGGGGATCACAGAGCAGTTTTCACGTGGGAATAGCATTCCTACAGCATTAATTTGTTTTTTCTAGTTTTTGAGAGTGGACCAAGACAAAGACAGAGAATGCAGCCTGGACTGTGCTGGTTCCCCTCAGAAATCACTCTGTGCATCTGATGGAAGAACTTTTCTGTCCCGGTGTGAATTTCAACGAGCAAAATGCAAAGACCCTCAGCTGGAAATAGCCTACCGGGGCAACTGCAAAGGTGAGCAAATCAAAGTTTCCCTTGACCATAATGAAACATAATAGACTTTAAATAGTTTTTGAAAATGCCTATGTATTGAAAACTAGGAGTGCTGTACTTGAAGAGTTGTCTAAAAGCAAGTAGGTTGAAATCCACCCTGGTAATCCTGTAACAGTAGGCTACATAAAGATAAATCAATCTTTGTCCATCAACAAAAATATGACTCCCCCACCCATTTACCCTGTAATAAGTCACTATTAAGGAAATTGTAAAGTTAGGTCCTTGTTCTGAAGGACTGTATCATTGGCAGGCTCAGAGCAACTCTCAAGATTTTTATTTACCAAGGTTTCTTGTCTACTGCAGTTTGGTATTTTGATTTAGAGATCGTCAAATTCAGTCTTGTCTTTCCTAATTGCAGTCATTTAATTAGGGGGGGAAAGAAAAGAAAAAAAAAAAAGAAAAAGATCTGACTGATTACAGTTGTTTTGGTTTGTTTTAAAATGTAATCCCCCTACATGTAGAAATTGTAGGATTTTTTTTTTTTAATGTAACTGAAAGTTGTGTAAACTCTCAAATAGTGTAATTCTGGAATTCAGTGAAATGGTTTGTAATGCTTAGGGCTCTCACAGGCCATTCCTACCTACATCATCCACTCTTTTACTTCCAACCGCTGTTTAGAGAAACTGTGTGACATGTAATCCTGGCACTTCAGTTCCAATACTTACAAAGTATTCACAGTTAAATTTTTTCACTTTTAGAGTAGCTTGGTGCTAGAGAACGCAGTTGTCATGTGACATAATTCCTTACTGAAGTGTACGGTGATTCCCAACACAACAATCTTCTTTTTAAAATGTAAGAATAGCAGTGGTCATAAAGATTTACTTTCCCTTTCTCTCTGTCCAAAAGAGAGAGGCGGGGGAGAAGAAAACCCCAGGGACCACACTGATTCAACCTCTAGGAGGCAATTTTCCACATCATCTCTCTCCGTTAGCACCAGCAAACCTCTGAAGCATCAAGACTGCTTCAAAGAGACATTCTGTCTCATCTTCTGCCTAGATGAAACACTATGCTCATTCTTCAGCCCTTTCATAATAAGCCATTGTATTATCTGGTGGATCTATTTACTTTTGTGAACAAGGATAACATAATGAAGCTACCTGAGCCAAAGCTTTTGTTACATTCATGAATGACAGAGAGAATTGTTGTACACTTTGTATTTGTTCATTTTATACATTGCAGCATTACACACTTTTATGGAAATTAGTTTTACAGAATGTTTTTCTTTATTGTTTTTTCCTCCTACCATATTGATAATGTCATCTGCAAGAAATTTTTTCCATAAAGATGCATTGAATTGCCCTACCGAAGGTGTCCCCAGCAATGCTGGCAAATTTTTCTGCAGTCAACAACTGCTATTTGGAGAAGTGCTCGTTTGTTGTTTGTTTATTAATGAGCAGTGTGTCAGTACAATTGTAGACTTGGAATTAGACGCCTTAGGCAGCTTAAGTATTGCTAATAGCAAGTACACATCATGCTCTCATCAGTCAGATGCTTTTAATCTTTCAATTAAATGAATGCAAACATCACTCTAAGGTTTAAATATTTTTTCCTTTGATTGGCAGTAGGCACATGATTACCAGTAATATATTGGGTCAATATCAGCAAGAGACCAGCGCTCTTTTAATTTTACATTTTCCTAGTCTTTCTTATTCAGTGAAAGCAGTCTTAAATTTTGAAGTGACCAATGTCTTTATTCCTACCCATGGCTGCAATCATCAGAAATATTTCAAGCTGTAAAAACAAGTTTTAGAGAAGAAAAAACTGATTTCTTGGCCTAGCTGCAGTTTCAGTTTTAGCATTGCTGGAGCTACTTTTGATAGTCCCATCAAACATTCTTCTGAAAGAGCTAAGGAAGTCCTTGGATTAAGACCTCTTTTTGAGCCAGTTGCTTTTGAGTGGTGAAATTTGTTGTTGCAGGTGATGCTTGACCAAAGAGCAGAGGGTTGTTTTAGTAGGGCTAACCAAAAAGTGATGGTTCCATTTCAGGGCAACTTTCAAGGTTTCAGAATTTGTTTGCATTCCGTGTTGGAATGAAAGCAAATCCTTTTGGAAGTGTTCATCTGTCCCCCTAAAAATCAGACACCCCACCCCCCATTAAAACATTGGTTTTGAAGCAAGTTTTGAGGTTGCTAATGCAGGAAAAAGTGAAAGAAACATGCATGTTTGCATGTGGAAGATACGAAGGGAGAAAAGAGATGATTCCTGCTTTAAATCTGTGTCTTATATTCATGCATCATTGATCAGAAAAGGCAGTCTTAAGTCTGTGTCTGTCTCCTCTTGTCATCTTCTCAGGTAAAAATCCCTGTTCACCTCACAAAAATCTCGTCTGAAAATTAAATACTTCCAGGTACCCTTTTAATTAGTTGAAAACATGGTGACAAGCTTTTTGTTCGGTTCAGTCTATTCACTAGAAATCTAAACACCTTGACAGTTTATGTCGACAACCTTCTGGAATAATTTTGAGTCCCTCATTTCTTGTTTATATATTCAGAACTGTGATTTCTTTTTACATCCATAAGGGAGTTTGAACCACCACCAGACTGATGGCTGCTTTCTCTGTGTCTTTTTCATGAGAAAGTCAAATTTGGATTGACTATCTTTTCTCCTCTTCGCCTATTCTCAACATTTGTTGGCTCTATTTACTTTTGGTCATTTAAATGTTAAAATTACAAAGGGGATAGTTTGCTTTAAATATGCTTGCTTTCCTTTCTTAATTCAAGGTTCGCTCACATCAATAGTGGTCAGCTCAGGTAATTCTTTAGCATTGCAAAAGAAACCATTTTTAGGGCCTGGATCTTGAAGCTAAAATGACAGAAAACAGTGGCAGAATTTATACATTTTTCTTTTCTCGCACTCCTGTCCTAGTCCTGATGGCTGTAACAGAGACTGAAACAGCTTAACAAACCCCAAAATGAATGAACCCTGAACTTTCCTCTCAGTTCTGAAAAACAACTCACCTTTGACAAAATAAGCATCAAAATAGACTGTTCTGGTAGAGGGCTTTTTTGACAACCTTACGAAGTTTTATAATATTTCTCTCTTTTTTGCAGTCCACTTCCAGGCAGTGCTGGAATCCATTGCTAAGCTTGGAAATGCTATAAGAATTTACAGTCTTATAAAATTTCCAGCCTGCTTTTGCAGTTTCAAAGATCTCAAATAATCTGCATACACTGTAGATGAACATCCACATTTTTGGATGCTTTTCCAAACGAAATCTAAACTCTGAAGTTCTGGAGGTTTGTCACTTGCTTGACACAGATATTTACTGTGCAATAAGATTATGAATCTAATAAATAAATATATGTTGACAGCTGAGAAATGTTATTTGTGTTAGGGGGACTGTTAAAGTATCAGCTGTGATGAGGACCCACTACACACACACAAATGCTTCACAGTAAATCTGGCCCAGCATAGCCAAAGAAACAAAACACACAAGAAGTGGAAAAGCAATATGATTGCTTTTAAGCTGGTCAGAAACACACAGAGGCCATGCCTACACTAATTAATGAAGCAGTGCCAGGACACGGTATGACTGCCTACACAGGTACGCTGGCAGAGTGCTCCCTGTTGCACTTTGAGCACGGGCCAGCTAGCGCTTTCCCGAGGACTGTGTCTGTGTGACTCGGAGGTTGGATGGGCCAGTGACTGTTCCCAGTAGGCAGCATGCACAGAGCCACCTTTCTTTTAGGGGTTTAAGGCCGTTCAACCTGAGAACTGAACCGAACTACTCTTACAGACTGCCCTGATGCATGCCAGGGTAGATCTATTCCTACGACTAATACAAACTTCGACACAAGTCTTTTAGCGCTCGGCCTTGTTCCCTCCACTACAGCTGGCGAGGATGGGACTGGAGAGCTCTGGATATCACACAGGAAGGCTTTGCAACTTACAGAACTGAGCCTTTGATACTCTTTGTCAGTGCATGTGAAAAGTACAAGCTGAAGTTTCTTAGTCTTGAAAATAGGACCAGCAATGCAGAAGTACCACGTCTACCAAAAAAAAAAAAAAAAAGGGAAAAACCTTGTTCTAAAAAGGGAAAAAACCCTTTAATTTATATGCTTGAATGATGCAGCTGCCAATTATGAGTAGAGAGTGTTGCCTAGCACTGCAGTCTCCTGTAGGGCCAGTAGCTACAGTTTTACATTTAATGGGGATTTTACATGATTTGGAATATGGTATAGGTTACTCCAAAAGGTTGTGCTTGTATGGAAATTGAAATGCACAAGACATCAGCTAAAAGCATCTTCCCCAGCAGAATCGGGAGAGGTGTTGCTGAGTGAAGATCTCCTTCTTTATCTTACAAATGTAAGGCTAAACGTCTGTCACGAACCATGACAGATAAGACTACCTGAAACTAATGTTTTGGTTTTTTCATGGAGCATCTTGTACATCCTGTATGAAGAAGTCTGGTTTGTTGTTGGTTTGTTTTTTTTTTCTCCTATAAGTGTTCACAATTACTCTGTAAAATTTAGTTTTATGGCATTGTACAAAGAATACTCAAATTTTCTATTTCTATTTTATGAAAATTTTGCATTATAAATACAAAAAGAAAGAGAGAATGCTTCAACTCATTTCTGCAAACTCCTGTCAGTTTCACCTATGCTAAAATCAATAGAATTTTTCTATCAGGTTTTCTACCCTATTTATTCCCCACTACTGAGCAATTTTTTTCCCGTGAACTTTGCAAATGTGAACTCATATTTTTCCTGCAGCAGTTTTCAAATAATGTTAGGCTTTTCAAGTAGTTTTCCGTGACAGTAAATAACGTGTATTAACTTCTAAACCTGAAATTATGATGCTGGGCGGAGATGAGTGGGATTGAAGGTTTTTTCAATGAAACTGTGCCTTTTTTTGACATGACAACAAGCTGTAGTCCTAGCTAGGTTAGTGGAAGATTTTTCTGTGGGATCAATGGAGTTTTTCAGAGTTCAGAAACTTTGAGTAACTCCATTCCCGTTGGACAGCCTCTCATCTCCCATCTCAGCAACTTCAGGTCTCAAGTGTAGAAAGTCTGCTAGCTCATTGCATCTTGTTCAAAGCGAGCAATATGTGTAACCGGAGTGTCTAGTGGAGGGACCACCGTTTTTCTCTCTGATGGACCATCAAGCAAACAGTGAATAGTGGACAGCAGCAGTTTAATTCACAGTTTCGCTAGTGGTGTAAGGGTGAATTGGGGTAGTTCATCTGGGGTAGTTTGAACTTTATGTAAGCATTCAAGCTCTTTATATGAATATTTGCTGAGATTTAGGCAACTTGTCAGGAGGAAGCTGAAGAGCATGTGCAATGCCTGTGACTGAATTTTGGATGTCTGTGGCTCCTGGGAGTGTTTTACCTGAACAGCAAAGCCTCTATCTCCCATGGAGATGTCCCTCTTAGAGTTAGCTAAAAGAAGCTCCTGTTGGTTTAACTAAAGTTTGCCCTGAAAGTGGTCTGCAAGCATAGCAGGATAATGCACTCAAAAATACATATTTTTTCTTTTTTTCTTCATTTTCTCTTCTTGTTCTGTACATAACATTAAGAATACTTGTTCCCTTTCTCTGTTTTTAAGTGAATGTACCAGGCCCATAACTGGCGCATTGGAGACTAATATTCTGAATGTGTTAAGCAAGTGGCTCAGTAATAATATTTGGTATTCTGACATTGTGATCAATGGAAAAACAAATTCACATGTACAGTCCTGCCAGCATACCTCTGCCCTAACATAGAGTTCTTGAAACATCCCAGCTGAGGTGCTTGGATTTCTTGGCTTCTCTACCAATACTTCGCTAAAATAAGACTTCTCTAATGGCTGGAGTTTTGATACAAATTATTCACTGTAAAATTGCAACTGCCAACTCGCATCACATTTCCTTACTTCACTGTCATCATGTAGCAGCAACATGGGTTTACAGTGAACTGTTAAACTGGACTTGGGACACATCTCTGACCAGTCCATACTCAAAATGGCAATGTAAGAGCTTTACACAGAGTGATATTTAATTTGCGAGTGGCTTGGCATTTAGTCTGGCTGGCACTCAGAGTGTGTATTCAGTATTTGCAGAGGTGGCCCCAGCAGGGCCTTGCTGCTTCATGAGCACACCAGGGATAGCCATCACACGCAGTAGTGTCATTGTTATTCTATAACTATGTAGAACCCCTTTCTCCACTGGAAACCCTGGGTAGCTCATGTTTAACTTAATTTGTTTATGGTATCTTAAAGAGCCTGGCTGTTTAAAAATGCCATTCTTTTATGGGCTATCATAGACATAACAAAAGGTACTATCTTCATTCTCACGATTCACATAAAGAACTGAAGCACATCAAAATATGAGTGGAATTTCCCATAAAGAGGTATTTTACTATTTGCTATTTACTTTCCTTAAAGAGAGAAACACTCAGCATTTGTTTCATTAAAATGGGGCTTTCAGCAATAATGAAAAGTTTCACGCATTTGAACTATTACTACAATGAGTTAACAAATGAATTAAGGACATGCTTCAATAATTTGAAATTATATGAATTAAGGTACCTTTCTGTCCTTGGATAAACATACTGATATGATTTTCCCTTTGTGAAGAGAAAGGAGGGCCTCGCTGGTCAGTAGTTGTTTTGGGCTCATAAATTAACCCGTAATTCAGGCATCTAAGCATTCCTTTGGGGAAATGTTGCTGTTGCCCCTTAGCTGAAGAACTGGGTTATAAATGCTGGACGTGGTTTCTGAGTGCACACCTTATCCTGTATTCCCACTGCCCAGAGGCTGCCCTGAAGGTCAGGTTTGCCTGCGAGCCGGGTGTGAGCTCGACGGGTGCTCGCAGTGCCTGAGCGCATCCCTTCGGTCAGCATGTGGGCAGGGACGTTGGCTTGGCCAGTCCACCTGCTGCCTGGAAGGCAGCCCTGTGGGCTGTGTTTGGGAGGCAGAACATGCTCCCGAGATGTTTCGTTTGGAGAGAGAAAGAAAGACATAGTGGGTAGGTTTGGTTCTTTTCCTAACTGAAGTGAGTGAAAGTGGGACTGGACCGAGGTGTCAGTCTGTAAAATAAACCTGAACACACGCTGAGAGCTTGCACAGTCTGCAGATTGAAAGCAGAACAATTTCCACTTGTCCTTGTCACCTCTCCTTTTTCTCCTCTCCCTTTTCTTTTTTCCTTATATTTTAAGAGGAAAAAGAAAAAAGAAAAAAAAGAGAGGAATGCAGGTTTTTTTTATTATTTGGGAAAAAATATATTAAAATGAGAATGTATTGAGAAGTGGTATCAGTTTGGGTTTTTTTGAAAATAAACTTTCTGGGAAAAAAATTGATTATAAGGCAGATTTTTATCTTTAAAATACTTTTAGCTAGGAGCTGTCTCCTCCTTTTTCAGACATATTTTTTCACTGTAGACACTGCGTTTAATCTGTAGAATGACTGCAAGTTTCCAGGCTGTAATGCTGGCAATCCTGATACAAACATTGTTCAGCCCCAACCTCATTTTGGTTTTGAGTCTTCGTTTATGTTACGTGTCAAGCTGTTATGTATCAAGCCACTGTAGTAAAATTGTTAATTTGAGAAACAAAATATTCAACATCTTGGTGAACAAAAGGTTTCTACATACAGAAGTTATGATTTATGTAGTCTCTGAAAGCAAGAGGGGTTGGCTTCTGATTATACTTTCTAGTAGGTATTTAATGGGGGTGGACAAAGTTTTAAGTACATTTGGAATATTTTTTGTGGAATATCCCCTGCTCTTTTAAATGTGTCTACCGGTACATGGAACACAGGACGAGTAACACTGAAATAGTATCCACAATTTGCCGGAAGTGGAATTTATCTCTTTTTAAAATACTCAATTTTTCTTGATAATATTTCTCCAAGCAGAATTTGCCAAAGCCAGACTGCACAGAAACAAGGCATGTAAGAGCATTCTTAGGCAGAAAAAAGGTGTCTTTTTAGAATCGAATATGCACTACTGCAATTGTATGAAAGTAATCTTTTTTTCGTTTTGTGGAGTTTTCTTTTCATTTCTGCTCATGTATTTTCAATTTAAGTTTCTGGTTTAATATAAAATGAACATCTTAAAGCAAGTGAAGTAGAAACTACTCCTGCTAAAGCAATAATACTGCACTGAAGAGTAGGAAGAACAAATAGTTGCAAGCCTTCTCAGATTTTCAGTGCAAGAATTATAAATTGGCCCACATTAGACTTCTCCAAACTATCAATTCTTTGTTCTGCTCAGAAAGCTTAGTCTGACCTTTGGTATGTAAAAAATCAGAAAGCTGTGGCTTTAGATTTTCTTGCAAATATTTGATTCAGTTCTAGTTAGAATGTATCTCTCCAAATGTGGCTGTTAGCAAATAAAGAGAAATATTCTTGTGCCAAGAAGGAATCCAGCGCAGCATTCCTTATTTTATCTTAAAGCTTAGCTATCTAAACTGTGGGGTGGTTGCAAAATGTGAAAAAAAAAAAAAAGAAAACAACAAAGAAACCCCACATTGCCTGCCTCTGCTAGATGCCAACAGAGGAGAGTTTAGGCTAAGATTGTTCTGCTGTTTTGTTTGAATCCAGAATGCAGCAATAAAAATAAATAGCGAAAGAGTTGGCCAGCCCTTGTCACGAAGCAGCAAGTCTTTATGGCTGTGTCAGACTAAATGTCTGTGCTGACATCCTTTCCACCCAAGAGGCTAATAATCTCAGCATCTTTGAAACTGAAACTTTGAGCACGTATAGCTTGCTATATGTTTCCTATCACTAGAGGCTATAGCTATTTATATGCTTTGTTGGTAGACATGATCAGTTCTTTGGAATATACACTGACCTAGGTCAAACATCGTAGAAAATTTTCGTGTTATGAATAGTTTATGCCATATAAACCAAATGGTGTCTCGTGCTCTGAATAAAACATTTTTGCGCTAAATTAACTGCAAAAAAAGACAATTTGACTTTTATCGTATCACTACCAGTTAGCAAAAGAGTATAGCAGTGGGAAAGAAACACAGAAGTAGAAGAAAGTTCTGGTTCATTGTTAGGACAATTCAGTAAAGTGCTCAGGTGGATAGCTAACTTTAAACAGCTTGTTGCACTGTATTTTTCTAAATTTAAGGGCAAGTAAGTGTATATAGGTATTGTGGCAGTCATGGTGGGGCAGTAAGGGAAACTTGCAGAGAAACAGTGAGATGTATTTGGATTATGTGTGTCTATACTAGGTCTGCTTGTTCACATCTATGTGACTTTAGAAAAGCTTTCTCTTTAGTGTAAGAACAGCTAAGTATCTGTGGAAAGCCCTCAAGGGAACTTTTTCTTCAAACGATTAAGTTTAACCACTTTATAAGTAGTTTTAACAAAGTGGTAAATGTTTCTGATCTGTTCAGCGGGATATTCCATCTATAATAAAATAACTAAATAAACTGTGAAGTGTATTTTATGCATAAATACATAACAAGCCCATGTCACACACAGTAATCTCTCTGAAAGCAAGCAAAGTCTGCTCAGTGTATTGGGACTGGGAAAGGTACTTTTATTCTTACTGAAATATATAGCAAACCAAGAAATACCGGATGAACTAAATCAAAATCCTTGCAGGAGATTTATCTATTCTTTTGGCAAGCTGTGTACTTTTCCATGAGAGAATCTGGGTTAGATCTCCCTGTGGAGCCCCAAGTTGCTGTAAATTCAATTGTATTAAATGTCACTTTAGAGATGGTGTTTACACCCTTGATGAGTTTGTGTCATTGTTTTAAAGATAAACTTCTACTTTGCAGTAATAAACTTCTCTCTGTGTGATATATTATTCAAGGATTAGCCAGCAGAGTTGAAGTTGATGGATGTTTTCTTTTTTTTATGAAGCTCAGTGTTTTCGGTGCTGTACTTTTGGAAATAAGGCATAAAATGAGATTAGTTCCAAGTCAGTCCTGTGCTGTTTGTGAGGCTAATTCTGTTTCCAGAATTTCCTTGGGTACTGCAATTTTCTATTGACTTCAGTGCCATCGCGGGAAGTCCTGTGCTCAGGATGTCATGCGTGACAGAATCTGGTTCTGGATCCTGCAGCGGTGTACCGGCACTGCTTCACTTCATAGGTGAAAGTCTTCCCTGCTGCGCATAGAGGCTTAGCACAAATTTAAGATGGCTTTATATTTCACTTGTGCCTTCCAGACACTGGTCTCCTCTGGAAGCCAGAATTGTCACCAGTGCAATTCAAAAAGGCCTCCCCAAACAGCTACAACTCTGTAATCTCCTCAGTTCTGTGTATTTCTGCCCAGTCCTATGCACCCACTTTTGTCTTCAGTTACACACCCCGAGATGTAGTTGTCTTCTTAAACCTCTAGCTGACTTTGCAGTCCTGCTGCTGAATCACAGTGGTACAATCAACACACTGGCCAACGTACAGTGATAAAATGCATCAAGCCCTGTACCAACCCAGGTTGAGAGCTAATACAACCTAAGTGAGCTAATTTAAGGTAAACTCATGCATCTTCATGCTCAGTTTCTATGCCAAGAGAGTTTTTTTCCCAGCAAGCTTCTGGGATGTAAAAGCCCATTTACCTGGAATCGAGAGGATAAAGTCTCACTGAGTCAGTCATTGACATAATTCGAAATTACAGCTGGGTGTACATATCTGCAAAATTATTTTTTCCCATTGTCTGAGTATAGACAAATAAGGCCTCATTTCAGCCAGGTTTTTACAGGTCTTAGAACCAAACGATTTTTTCACCAGGTCATATACCAGATTCTGGCTTGAGCCTGCTGGCTCCCTTATTAATACTTAAGCTAGGGAGAGAAATAAAGTATAGTGGGAATTCTAGTCAGAAACCAGTAACAGTTTCAAGCCCCTTATTTTTCCGCTAGATGGTTCCAAAAGTTTAAACAAAAACAGATTTAAAAAAAAAAAAGCTTTTTTTTTTAGAGCTAGAAATCCGATATAACAACAGTGAAACAAGGCTGACTTGTTCCAGTGATGCACAGTGTTGCACAGTGCTTTTCATCCTTCCAACACCTTGCAGACTTGGAGTCCCCTCTGCTCTCAGGTTGTTTGTCACCAGTGTGATGCCGTTCACCCCAGAAGAGTTTGGCCTGCTTTGGTCAGGGTCCATGATGATCAAAATCAAAGCTGTGGGCTGATTAATCAGCACAGAGGTACCAGGTAAGTCCCACCACCTTTCATTCTCGGTCTTCATTTCAAAATAACTAGGGTCCCTCCTGATCTGAATTATTCCTGTTTTAGATAAAGTTGAATCTGTATGTGAGAGACTTCACTGGTATCCCCTTAGATGTCAATATCCCTATAAACCTCCTTCTGGCAAGCCACTTAAGCCTAGATTAATCCTAGCAATTTGGGATTCATGTGAGTCATCTTCATTAGTTACACTTGTGCAAGGTGCACAGAGGGGCCCGTAGACAAGAATTGTCTGGGTGCACTCACAGGACTTTGCACAGTGAGTCCCAGATTTGGCTTCACTGAGTGAGCATGGGCAATGGTCATGTGGAAGGTTTGTTTCCCTATGGATTAGGATCTCACCCATCATTGACTTTTGCCTGTTAGGAGCTGCAAGGTCTCCCTACATCTCTCTCTTGTCTGATACTTTGATGTGAGCTCATGTTTCAGCCTTTCTCCCAGTCATGGCAAGAATTAATTTTCTCGTCCTTTTTCAGCTGTTATTTTACATAAATGTCTAGCACTTCAATCTCTTGAATTCTTCTTTTCCTTTGGAAAATTTGTTTGAAATCGCGCAGTAGATTTAGAAGGTGCTGCAACCAGGACACAAAGGCAGATGCTCAGATCGCGTAATCTTACAAATTTATTATTAAAAATATTATAACTTCTTTTGGCTTCAGTGATGTTTTATTTGGAAGGAATTTAGCTCCTCTGAATTAATAATCTAATGTTCATTAGTATTCTGAGGAAGAATGTTTTTATATGTCTTCTTTTTATCTTGACCACCTATTCCGTTTCTTCTATCAGGTTTGGACCACATCTCTGTGTCATAGTTATTCCCCTGTGGTAATATGTTGGTGAAATAAAATTACAGAACTAGGAATAATGTTTTCACTATACACAGTTTCATATGCTTAACTTCATAAGAGATCTTCCTCATGGGTTTATTTTGGGTATACTGAAGCACAGTAATGCCCCCCAGCTTTAAAATGTTTCCATGGTTATATAATACAAAATAAGGCTTCAAACATGAATTTTATATTCCACTAAATTTGGTCATTGTTGATTTTAAAGCATATTAGATCATCCACAAATAGGAGGCCTTTAGAGCATCAGGCTGTTTAGGAACAAGTGGTGGACAGTTTTGGAGAACTTCTCTTTCTCCTTGGCATGTTTTTATGATAATTCAAATACTGGACGTAATTTACAACCCTGCTGGTACTATACCAGAGACCTTATGTGATGGAATTTATATCACTTTTCCTTTTAGACATTTAAACCACATGTCATTCTAGAAAAACGAGGACAGAGGTCCAACAAAGGAGTGATTTATTTTCAGTTAAAATACTAGCTACATTAAAACCACATGTTATTAAGTACTGTATAACCAAACCATACCCAGAAGAAGGCTTACGACACAAAAGCTTGCTTAAAATGTTTCTTTTTTTTTCCCAAAAAATTTTGGCAGTGCATACATTAACAGACTTTACCTGAGCTGCACAGTGCATTGGCTATAATTTTCCCTTGACGAAACAAATTATTAAAGTACCAGAGTACAAATTAATTCAGTTCCTTATTATTTTTCTCACATTTCTGGGTGGTTGAACTTTTCTGTCCATTTTAGGTAACGTTGCATCTCTGTGAATATCCCTCCTCAAACAGCATAATACCATTAAGGTTGTTAAGACTGAAACATAGTTTTTCAAAGTGAAACAACTTGTATTTTGGGCGTTTTACCAACATGAACTCTCATAATGCTCCTGTGAGAAGAGTAAACTAATGCACGGAAATAGTGCACACAAATCCAAGACCAGAAGGGAAATCAATACAAAGATTACAATTAAGGGGCCCCAATTTTATTTTCAGGATACAGACGCTGAGGACCATTTTCTGTCCTCATTATGCTACACTTTCACACCAGATTGCCTAGGACTTGAAGGGAATTTTTTATGCTAATGTTGCCAAGTGAGTAGTCCAAAGCTTGGTGGAGATGACCAGTGAAGGATTCATCCTGTACAAAGGACTTCTGCGGTGGCATCAAGCTTCCATGCTGGTTCTGTGCATGTATGTCTGGATGATACTGGCACAGAGAGGGTGCTTGGAGGTCTGGGAACTTAGCTGGCTCAGCTGTATGCTCCTGGGGATTGTTAGATGCCAAAACCCTGTCAAGGTATGCTGGTATCAAATGGGGAAGTGAAAGTGTTGCTGCTTCACTGTTCAGATTCTGTTCAATGTGCAACTTGCACGGATGAGAAAGCCTGTCCCCGTGCTTTCTAAGAACCGCACAAACATTCACGAATCACCACAACACGCCTGTCTCACAGGTAATCACTGGATAGTTTTAGCCCTAGAAAGGAACTAGCCAGTTACTGTCAAACAGTCTTTAAACAAAGCAGCGATCAGAAGCAGCAAATTTCTCCGCTTGTATGCTTGAGATCATTCTAATTCAGATGTTACAGTAACATCTTGAAATCATTAATACTACCTTAAGCTTGCCTGGTATTCTCATTTGTCCTGAAATTTCTTAGCTCAAGCAGATCCTGAAGTATTGATTCTGCATCAGCAACATGCTAAAATTTGTAGCGGCTTTAAACAAAAAGAAGTATATGTTACGTGTCTTTTCTCACCCTTTGGCTTCTAATTGAAATGTAGTATATGTATTAGACAATATAATATCTTAAACCATAGAAACTCTACTGAATTAAAGCTGTATAGTTTGCTACCTTGTCTTGGATGGAGACCAGTACCAAGTAACGCAGGAGATGGTGCAAGAAACTACACAGTGGACAAAAAAGGACCACGTGGTACGCTTTAACTTGTGCCATGTCTAAATCGTAAACTGTTACAGCAAATTTAGCATAATACGAATTAAGCATGTCCGAAATTATTATTGAATCACCTCCCTAACAAGCCCCTCTGCTGTACAGTATATATATATTTTTTTTTTTTTTTACCAACCTAGTCAGCACATCTGTAGTCACAACTGAGATTGCTGCCTAATTGAAGTAAATGGCGTGTAAACTCACAGTAGGAAATATAAGGCAGCTATACTCCTGCTGCCTGCTTTGCCTTTCCTGAAGCACTGGAATGCTAGTGCTGCCACCTGCCACCAGCACTGAAAGAATATTGTGGGGCACAAAGTGGCAGCTATTGCCATGTTAAATTGATAGGAGAAGCCCACTTTGGGCTTCTGCCCTTTGGCAGCAGTTGGAGCAGCAAGGTTGTCTCTGCAGGCATCTCTCCATCTCATCTTCCAGTTCTGTCCTTCCCCTCTGTGCTTCACTTCGTGAAGACCTCTCATCTTGAGGTGGCAAAATTTCAGTTTTGTTTACTCTGCTTGGCAGCATGAGCACATTTGGGCAAACCAAAGGACTCACAGGTTAGACAGGCAGTCAAAGGTTGGAGGAAGAACATGATTATACTAGTGATTCGCTTATGATACTCAGCAAAAAAATGTTACTACCATGCAGGCGAATGAGGTGAATTAGGACAATATTGCCTAGAAGTTATTGTCTTCCATTTTTTTTGTTTCCTAAAAAAATGCAAATGATTGTACATTTTCCCTGATTATAATTCCAGTTCTCCTTATGTGGGTCTCAGAGCCTTCTTCCATTTTCTTAATTTAGGTTATCACCTATCTTTTCTTTATATTGCATCATCCAACTGACTTGCCTTCTCCCTTTCTCTAGATGTTTCCAGATGTGTGGCTGAGAGGAAGTACACCCAGGAACAAGCTCGGAAGGAATTTCAACAAGTGTTTATTCCAGAATGCAATGACGATGGCACATATAGTCAGGTTGAAAATTTTTCATTCAGTATCTTGCATGACTGAGGAAAGTCAGAATATGTGTGTTTGCAGGGGATGAAGAAGAGACAAATGTACTGGAGGGAAATGTAATTTCAAAATGAAATGTAATTTGTGCTAACACTGACGTTAAAAAATGGAAGGAAAATTCATGTTTTGTGCCAAGTCCTTGTTCTTTTTTTCAGAGTTGGCCAGCAAAAGAGCCAAACATTACCGTTGTTCATGTGATACACTCCCTGTTCCTCTAGGCTGAGGCAGCTGAGTCATTCTTGTAGCCCCCTGAATACTCATCAGATGGTAAAATGCTTGGAATTTCTGATCCGTTCCTGATCCCAACCAGAAATCTTATGACCGGAGTCCATATCTTAGTGTTAAAGCGTGAATCATGCAGGATTCTTCCCTATTCTCAGCTGAATTTCTGTGCAAGCATATGGTCTGAGACTAATTTACTTAGGTTAGATCATGGAATTCAGAAGGGATGCAGTTAGAAGCTTATCCTGTGATATATACCCTAATCAAGATCACCTTCTGCTGCCTCTGTACTGCATTTCAGTTGCGGAGTTGCGCAGAAGACAATCCTTCTTGTTTTAAGCATGGTGAGGGAAGTGATGTTGGCCCTCAGGAAATACAATGCAATTGATTTCTAAGAGGAATTCCAAGAGTTTCCTTTCTGACAGCTTGGGATATGAATAATGCTGGCAGAAGCACTCTGTCCTGCTCCTTCAGTGGGTGGAACAATATGTTCTCTATGTGGAAAAAAACTTGAGATTGCTTGCTTCAGGAACAGTTAATGTGTCCCTTGAGGAACTTCGTTGTGAGGTTTTCATAACACCTGCACCTCACTCTTCTGAAACAGGGAGTAAACAACCACATATTTCAACAGTTTTCTCTTCCATTGGATTTCTGAAGGACCTACCACACTTTGCTTGAAATAAACTCTTCTTTATGCTAAAGAATCGTATGTAGGACTGAGATTAGGTCCATTATGGTTTATTGTTCTAGCTTTTGCCAATATAGTTTGCTGGACTAGTCTTTTGTACTCATGTGTAATGAATGCTGTGGGATAACAAACATATGTCTGACAAACTGCACGTGATTCATGTCATTTCCGACAGGTTCAGTGCCATAGTTACACTGGATACTGCTGGTGTGTCACTCCCAATGGTCGTCCTATCAGTGGTACTGCGGTGGCCCACAAAACTCCCCGGTGCCCAGGTAAGACTTGTTTGGCTGGCCGGGTTATGACAATGTCTCATGAACAGTAGAGTTTATCATCTGTGGCATCTGATTAGCCTTAAGGAAAAAAATTCTTCACTGGAAGAGTGGTTCGGCCCGGAAACAGGTGCTGGTGGAAGCTGCGGACTCCCCATCCTTGGGCATTTGCAAAACTCAACTGGACGAGGCTCTGAGAAAGTTGGTCTAGCTTTTAAGCTAGCCCTGCGTGAGTTCTGAGGTCACTGCCACCCTCAACCTTCCTGTTATGCTATGATACATCTACTTTATTTGTACTATGATCTAGCTATCGAAGGGGTTTTCTGCAGTGGTTATTTGTATGATATTTATGTGTCAATATATGAAACCATACAACTGACTTAGTCCTTTCTTGCTGTTGAAATTCTCTTGCATGTAAACTCATTGCAAAAAATTTCAGAGGGCTTTGCCTTTTCAATATTTTAAGCATAGAGTATGGAAAAAAAATCACCCCCCCAAAAAATACGGAGTGTGAATGTCCTGATTTGTAACATAGCCCAATGAAAGAACTCCCACAGCAAATCCCATGAATGACCAAATCCAGAGGAGAAATAAAAATGAAACAAAGCATTAAGAACATAACGGAATCATTGTCTGTATAAATTAATTGGCAAATCAAACTCATTGCCATGTGTACTGCTTTCTTTCTTTGTCTTTCATCAGAACAATTAACAGGTTCACTGTTTTTTAGGAATTTGCTTCTGACCCTATTTCATTGATGTTGATAATAAATGTAAATCCCCAATGTATGAACAGTTACCAGAATTGTTATTCACCTTCCTTGAGAGAAATACTTGAGGTCTATGTATTGCATTTTTGTTTGTGCTGCAGCACCATTCTCTGTCAGAGAGTGGAAGAAATAGCTTTAAAAAGCTAACCCTGTAACATAAATGAAGCTGAAAAAAAGTAGATTAGAGCCTTTGAGGGAATTCACCTGGTCTGATCTACTTCAGTCGTTCAAGCACAATATTAATGTTTTTAATAAATAGATGGAGGAGGGAAGAGAACACTAAGAAAGTTTCAACAAAGATTATAAAAAGTTAATTCAGCTTTTAAGGTCTGTCTTGTTTCAATGGTTTGCAGAATTTTCCATGCATCTTGCCTGTAGGTGAACTTTAACCAGAAAGTACTCTTCAGACTAAGCCATTTGATCCAGTCTGAAAAATCACTGTGGAATGACAGTCAGTTGTGAAAAATAATATAAAATGTTCAGAAGCCTTAAAGTAGAGAAAAATGTGTATTCATTTTAATGTAATTACTGTTTATAACTGGGTCACATCTTCAGAAGACACATGGTTAGGTTAGCATTTATGTGCTTCAATATATTCTTGAACAGAGGTGCTTTTGCACGTCCAGAGCCAGGGCTTCCCTGAAAGCATGCCTTCATTGCTTTCTCTGCAATATCAATTTCACTGACATCAGTGAAAAAGGGGTTATGCTGGTGCTGAAAGTTCAACAAGTAATTGTTTGGCAGATGTGTCACAACATATGGCATTATGTTTGGCTCAAAATGCTGCTGAGTTAGTTACTGTACTTTCAGTTTTTCTATTTGTATTCAGTACTATCAAGGAGAAGCTGCAGTGTAGTTCCAGGTTAATTGATTGATTAATGTGAGGATTATTGTATCTCTACAAGAACCAAACCCTAGTTCCTCTCAAAGATATATTCATGTGCCTAGCAGATAAACTGCCAGACTGCATCAGCTCATTTTTGGAGGGGTGGGAAGGGAAGTTAGTTTTACAGAAACGCTAAGGAGAAGATGAGAGTAGCACTCGATTTTAATTTAGTAGCTCAGAGATAAATAGACCGCTCCAGGGCCCAGGTGAGTATGCAGTGTCTGATTTTGCTCCGTGGAAGATCGTGGGTAATTTTCCAATTGTTATGAGACCCTTTGGGATTACCTCTGCACGTTTCCTCCCTTGCTTGTGTCAGTGCTCTCATGTTTTACTGCTCACCACTTCTCCTTTGTCCCTCAGGAAAGAAGTCCAGCGGCAGCAGAGTTTGGAAACAGATTTGAAGTGCTAGGGGATTTTGCAGTAGTAGTGGCTAAGGGCTCAGTTTTAAGAGGTCTGGAGAAACCTTCTCATTCAGCAGAGAAGGCAGCTACAGATTTTCTCAGAAAGTTATGTGGTATAATAAGGCAAAACTTTGCTCTTATATTGCAGAATGAAAGCCTGAAGCACAACTGCACCCCTCTCCCATTTCCCACTATATGTTCAAAATTGCCATCTGTTTAGGATAACAGAGGTTTTTTCCCCCCAGGACTGTTGATGTTTTCCAGATCACCATTGATTCTCTTTTATTCTTTTTCTTTAGTACCACTATGCACAGGAATTATGATCAAAATATTAGTGGGTATTCTGAAGTTAAGTAGATGTACCCCTGTCTTAACTAGTAATTCAGGGATGCCATTTCTTCCAACACTGTTGTCCCTAGTCAGTCGAATACATTGTGTGCTTGCTAGCCTCGTTGCAGGCATTGCCTTGCTATTTCTTCATATTGCAGGCAGATCTCCTGTAGTGGTGGCATCCTGACATCAGCATGTTTATGTGTTCTGTGTATTCTGCAGGCATGATGCTATAGCTATTTGAAAGACATTTATGCAAATTCCTCAGTTTGCATGTGCCAGACTTTTTTATCCCTGGGTCACTTTTGCCACCTTTTCCTTTTAGAGCAGAACGTGCACAGACAATCAAGATGGCAGGTAGAGTCAATTGTGAACATGCTTTTGTAATGATTTTCTCATAGGAAATGTCATACCGTGGAATGTGTGAAAATTTCTCTTTTTAATGAAAATGTTCAGTGTTTCTTTTCAATCCTAGGTTAGTTCTTCACTAACTTCAGATAAGGTTTGAATACATGTCTAATCCACTGTGCTGTTCCTAAATTACGGGATAATTTCTTGCCTTTCGTTTTCTCCCAGTAGAACCACCTTTGACTTTGGTGAATATCCAGAAATAGGAAAGAAGAGCATGGCCGCCTGGAAGAACTTGGATTTTAATAGAGGAAATATGGAACAGAATTTAGGCTGGGCAGTTAGGAATTTGGTTTCTCGATTCCATTCCCTATCTGTGCTTCACATTTGCTTTACATTATCACAATATTAGATAGGTCAAACAATCAACCTCTAAGTTTATCTAACTGTTAATATTGGTTAGCTGCACAACGTGATGCTTCCTAAAGTTATCTGGTTATAGGTCCTGGAACAGAAAAGTGTCACGTGTATATTTTTTATGTATCTACAATAGCTGATGAGCAATTTTGTGCTCATTGTGTTGTTCTGGTTGCTCTTACTGAAGCTATCGTATTTGTTAGAGACACAAGGCGTGGAAGGATGAAGGTTATAAGCAGCATTAAAAAATGCGTGACTCTCCAACTGATTTATGTAAAACCTTCGCTTCAATTACTACATCTTTACCTGAAAGAGGCTCTTCTTCCATCCTTTCCAGTTATTCCCACACCAACACTTGGTACTGCTAAAACACACATGATAAATCTCAGAATGCCATTCCACTCCATGGAAATAATCTCCACTGTTGCAGGAGTAGTGGTGAGGAGAGTAAATCAAACACATTCCCATGACAGCATTAAAAAAAATCTTCTTAAAAATGATGAATGTCCCCCAATACTTTCACTAAAGAACACCAGACATAAGAAAGACATTTTTACAACTCCCCGTCTCTGTTATCAGCACTGCAGGGAACTGCAGAAATTCCGCAGGCACAGAGTCCTGGGAAATGGGGCAGAAATTGAGAAGCAGGTGTTAAATTATCATTGGAAAATACAGTGTTCACCTATTCTAGGCGTTTTATGCCATATTAACTCTTCTGGGCTTCTGCCAGTGAGGTTGCAGGGGTATAGACACATGTTTTATTATTCTGTGAAGTAGTTTTGCTACCTTATAATTAAGATGCCATGACCGTCTTTTAAGGTCAAAACACAAGTACTTTTAAAAATTCAGAACTCTTCGTGTCTGTATAGTCTTATCATCAGATAATATGATGAAAATTAATATATTTGGGAAGGCAGTGAACCTTTTTAGTTTACGTTATATTGTTATTGTTAGTTGGGAAAAATATCCATCTTTGAATTATCTAGTTCTTCTGTCCCAATACATACTACTTTCTGTATAAATACAGAGTCAGACACACACATATGTGAAATATAGAACAGCATGGGAAGTTTACTGTCCTGTTTCTTGATACCCACATTCAGTGATTACATATCAAATATTCTTTATCAGGAGATCAGAAATCATTATCTAAACTGGATAATAGCAGACTTTCACCTTCTCTTCTAAAGCCCAGTCACATATGATCAGAACTATAGAAAATGGGTATGCTAAAATCACAAACCACAAAACTCACATCAAATTCCCTGGAAGATTTATCGTGCTTCAGAAGTTGTTAGACTGAAACTGGGCAGAATTGTGGGTTTTGCAATAAACTAAGGCATAAATATTTATGCTTTTTTTTTTTAAATTCATCAGAATCATAAATGTATGGATTGCTAAGGAAATGTACAAGCTAGAATGGTACTAAATTCTTCTTGTTAAAGTAATGCTGCTGAATCTAATATCCCTCCTTGCCCTCTCCCGTTCCATAAATATATTTATGTGGTGATTTGGTTGTTAACAGTGCACTGAAAACTTGGAAGCTGATTGTATTGCCTAACTTTTAGATAAGTTATAAGTTGCTATTTCTGTTTCATGCTTAGCTGAAAATGTGAGCATTTGTCGTGAGTATTGAAGACACAATTTCCTAGAAACTTGCAAATGCAACTTCCTATTACCATTTAAGCTAGAAGTACTTCTACCTCAAATATATTCAGAAAATGGTAGAAAAAACTGATACAAGCTCAATAACCCCTCCTCACCTCCAACTTGAGACAACAAGAGAAGTTTCTGCTGCATAAATTGAAAATTTCAGGTGAAACTGTGTGAAGAGCACTGATTTCCCTTTGTAGGAAATTCTGTGAATATTTTTGTTAGCTTCCTAAGAGTATTAAAAAAAATAATGTTAGCCCAGTGAACCTAATTTTCCTAGCATTCATCTAATTTCATAGTGAAATTAGATTCACTATAATAAAGTTAGCCTTTGTAAATGCCACTCTCTTCCTCCATCCATCAATTTTCCATCAAAATTTAGGGTAAAAAAAAAACAAAGCATAGAAAAAAGAATTCAGTTCTCCCTGACTGTACACGAATATCATATAGTCATTTTTTCTCACCATTTCATATGCAGATGGAGTAATCTGAAGGCATCTTGGTGTTAATGAAACCTGGAAAGATTTTTCTACTTTTGGTTTAAGATATGGAATGTTATATTAATTTCACCAATGTGTTAAATTGCTTAGGTATAAACTGAATTTTAAGTTCAATTTATGATTGTGGTTCTGAATGTACATAAAGAGACAACACTGGTGTCAAACTGAGGCTTAACTTAACACTCTTTTTAGTGCAAAGGGGCTATCAGTGGCATTTCATCACACACATTCCCCAGGCTGAGACCTCTTTTCTACTCACAAATTGAGTAAAGCGCTTTAGCGTGGATGAGGGTCAGACCTAAGAGAATTATAAATACACTCCTGTGCATCAAAATTAAATTGAGAAACTACAGAGTTAATTGTAACTGGATGAAATCTGAGGAAAGATTGGATCATTGGTATATAGAGCAATTAAAAAAACCTGTGATTTTGTACACAGTACTTCCTAAAACTGGAACATCTTATTTGAGTTCAAGCCGAGCCTCTTATCAAATTCAAGCCAAGCACCAAAAAGCTCAGCTCTTCTGGCTTCAGCTAGCATAAATGCAAGAATCTGCCTCCTCTTCAGAGTGAACAACACAGATTAGTATTGCAGCCTATTTATAGCAAGCTATCCCAAACACCCTTAGATATAATTCCTACAATGATAATGGCTTTATTTTTCCTGTCTGAATTAATACTGATGCGTCACTAAGTATATTGAATTTCTGATTATTCAAACATGATACAATAAAAATACACTACCACCAAAAAAGGAAACAAGTCTAAACTAGAATATTTTTGATATGGATGTATAAAAGCTGAATTAAAAGCTGAATCCTTCAGAAGGTAATACGAGCTTGGCTGCATTGCCATGTATTCTGTTATGGAGGCTTTAAAATCAGCATGCCAGATTTGTGATGTTAGTTGTCTTCCCTCTGGAAGACTCACGTGTCTAAACTTCATGCTGAAGTAATCATCAGTTCAGCATGGTAAAGAAGGCCTGTGATAAGAGGGTTCTCTTACTTAAATTGTACTTTTAGAACAGATTTATTGTGCTGCAAGGTTCGGGGATTTTTTTGTTTGTTTGTTTTAAACCCAGTGAATTTAGTTATTCCAGAGGGAAATGAATTAAGAAAATTAAGGCAACCAAATTATTTCACACGTTCCTGAGCATCTGTCAGGTATGGGGGATTTTTTCATTAAAACAGGCGTATGTAAGAAGAGATGATGTAGTAAGAATTGATAGACATGTTTTTTAATTTTTGATCACTCCATGGGGCTCTTCAGAGAGAAAAATACCACTTTTAAAGGTGTTTTTTAACACAGCAGAGATAGATATGTTGATAAGAAGTGGCTAGGAGTTAGAATCAGACAAATGGTTGTAATAATGAGACATAAGAAATAAGGAAGTATTTCTATTTTAAACCCTAAGGACAACTACCTCCTGTAAAAACTACTAAGAAAACCAATAGATTCTCCATTTCTTGATGACTTGAAATCAAGACTGGATGGTGGGTTGGGTTGGAGTCCAGGCTGGTAGAATAAGCTGTTAAAACCCATCTCCTGCAAACTTCTTAACTCCTTTCCCACCACTGCCGTCTCCTTTCCTAAGGGCCACAGCTCTGAGGACGTCTCCTGCCGCCAGCTCAGGCTCAAACTCAAACTCAGAACAAGGCACTGTCCCTGCCTCCCCCAGCACCTGCACTTTTCCACACCAGCATAGCGTTTCTGGAGGGCCTTGTGTGAGGTATTTAAAGCAGAAAGGGGCAGTTTTTAATCTGCCAGAGCCGGCACGGGGCCGGCGGCTGAAGAAGCCCCACAGAGCAGCGGAGGTGCGTGGGCAAGACTCTGTGCGTGGGAAGGGTGCTGCCCTGCACAAGGAGCGGCGAGGAAGTAGTGCATCGCCGGGGCGGTGCGTCTTGCTGCAGGACCTGTCCTCGCTGGGCCAGTGGGGAAGGGAGGCGTTGACTCTGCAGCACGTGAGCATGTTCTTGCACTTGTGTCCATGTAGTGTTTAATGTTATCTTTTTCGCAGGTCCTGCGGTGGCCAAGAAGTAGCGTCTGACAGTAAATTGATGGTACACAAATGCAGAAGTCAGGCAAAGCTAAAATCTTTGGTTTGCAAGGGAAGAATCCGCTGATATTTATTGCTGTAATAAACAAAAGTGAATCATTAAAGCTGAACTGTGTTTCTTAGAAAACATATTAAAAGTGAAAATAATATTTTTCTGGTTAATTCCTTTTTCCAATTGCAGGTTCAGTGAGTGAGAAGCTGCCACAACGAGAAGGTGCAGGAAAAACAGGTAAATATCTCAGTTGGCCTTTAAATGGAAACTAAAATAGCTGTGGGATACACCACTGTGATTTTCCATAGGTTTAAATTATCAATATATATTCATCATGTATTATATATGCATATATAATATTTATACATGCATACATGCTATTCTTTTTATGTCTGCACTGTAGATATTTAGTAAACTTACGAGTATAAACATATTGGTATGTATGCATGTATTTGTCTATATATGCATAGACATTATATTTTTCTAGTCTCAGCCCTACAGACTTTGCTATTCTGTGCTGTTTGGAAAATAACTTTTCTTCCCATAGCTATACTCTGAAATATTTTCCCATACTGTTTGCTTGCTCTGGAGGACAGATTATTCTGTCTGTTTGATAAAGACAGCATTCTGCAGTCCCAAAATCTCGGGAACTGGAGTCCTCACTTTATTTCCATAGCCATCAGTGCTTGAGTCATCTTGGACCTAGCACTTTGCTCTATATTGTGATTAATTCATCAGATGGCTTACATTCATGGCCAGCGATTGTTGTGTTAGAGATAGATCATGGTGTATATCTTGTTGGCAGGACAAAATCTGATGAAACTCCAACATAGCTGGTAGATTTAAATGAGGGAGATGTCTATGCTTTAAACAAAATTAAAGCTTACACTCTCCAAACACTTAAAAGAATTTTGAATTCAGCTGAAAATAACATAGTAAATGTTGCTGCCAGTTACAGTGGCTTAAATTAATTTTAAAGAAGTCACTCGTATTCATGATAATGTTAATGACTGTTTGGTCCACTGTAAATATAATTGAAATTTTTTTTTTACAGGAACTTTTGCAGCATTGTAGTATACCCAATATTTAAATAAACTATTGTGCTGTTAGGTTAAGAAAATCAGTACTTCTGTAAAGGTTAATAATTACAAAGTACTGGAAAATTGTTCCTTCATGTATTTCCAGACAAATTGTGGGTTCCACTAAGTTGGAAGTTACCCATTTGCTTTAGGCCAGCACTTTCATTTTCAGCTTTGAACTGAATGAACTATCCCATATCTAAAACTTGTCTGGAATCCTTTATTTTTGTTTGTGACTGTGGCGGCTGAGCTGCTGAAGTTAATAATTACAAAGTACTGGAAAATTGTTCCTTCATGTATTTCCAGACAAATTGTGGGTTCCACTAAGTTGGAAGTTACCCATTTGCTTTAGGCCAGCACTTTCATTTTCAGCTTTGAACTGAATGAACTATCCCATATCTAAAACTTGTCTGGAATCCTTTATTTTTGTTTGTGACTGTGGCGGCTGAGCTGCTGAACAAGCTTAAAGGAACACAGTTTATCAAGTCTCCCTTCATATCACGTATATTCATGTCTAAAGTGACACGGTTGCATTTTGCTCACGCCCTGTTTTTATTCTCCAGCACAAGCCTGCAGCACGAAGGGCCGCTGACCTCGTTCCCATGTGGTCCCTGGCTCTTCTCAGATGCTGCTAACTTCCTCTCCCCACCCTTCTTCCAGCCAGTCACTGCTGTGTGCTTTAAATAAAGTAACGTTGTCAGAGATATCGCAACCTGTTTCGAGACCATCACAGAGTAGTGAATAGGATCAGCTGTCTCAGTTAAACAGCTGTGCTTCGGCTTCACGTTCAGTGTAGTAAAAATATTTTGTAGCTCAGCTTGAAAGGGCACAGCGTTAGTTTTCAAAATTACCATAAAATTCCCTGCTCATCTTTCCTCTGCATGTTCCTGTGGAATAACCAGGGGTGCCTGGATGGGGGTACCTGCCCATACTGTAACCCAGCAAGCTTAGGCAGGTTCACCACATTCTCACTGCTGCGGAGGACATGCTCCAAGACCTTCAAGTGTGGTCTTGAGGACGCTACTTAAGAGACAGCATAGACTTAGCCTGAGACAGTCTCTTTTTCCAAGATGCCCCACACAGACTCACAGGAGAAGATGACCTGGCGGGCCATATCTGTTGCAGTTGTGCAGCTCGCTTTCTCTGGCTATTCCAATACTGAAAGAAAATTTCCGGCTGGCGGTCAGGAGCTCTGTTTGCAAATTTGCACATTAAATCGAACAGGAATAAAGCTTAAAAGATAATTCCTAACATATCTTCCCTGGTCCCCCAGTTCCCCCCTCTATCTACGGAAAATATTCAGACTATCTGAAAAGCACAGGTGTCTGAGATGGGATCACATCCCTTTTTTTCTGATTCTTAGCTGGCTGCAGGACTATGTTCTTGGTGACCGAACTCTGATAGAAAACAGAATGGTTTCTGTTTAAATGTATGCACATATCCACTGGTATGCATGTGCCAGCCAGGAAGACTTATGAAGTTAACCTATAAGATATCTAATTAACATGAAGGTGAACTGCTCTATGGTTGTAACTCTCTATTGAATGTTGTTTTGAACAATGAAATGCCACATGCCTCTTCATTCTTAACATGAAAGGTTTTTGTGAAAAGATGATATACCTGACAGCATGCAAACAGAAGATTAATGCAGGTGTCTTCCTGCACATTAAGGGTAGTTCAGGAGCTGCTGTAGCTCTTCCAGTTCTGGAGTGAAGTTAATACCTTTTAGATTATACAGATATCCCGTACCAAATGTTTGGTTCATTGATGACCAAAAGCAAACCACTTTCTTTCTTTTGGGTGGGGGGGACCTGAGGCCAGTTTTATGACTCAACCATTAAACATCTGTTTAGTTTTAAAAAAGAAAAAAGAAAAAATTGATAAACTGTTTTAAATGCGGCTTGAATGAAGTTCAATTTTGATTGGGCTGATAATCGCTAAAGTTGCAGCATTATATCTGAATTTCAGGTAACAACATAAGACCAAATGTGTCACAAACTAAAATTGTGTACCAAAAGATGATTAGAAAAATGTCATTTAAACCCAAAACCAAGTTTCTAGCTGGGCTCTTGGTAATATTTACCTACTGTAAGCTACCACCTGAAATTCTGGGTTTTCTCAATCACATACTGATTGATGATCTAAATGTATATCTTGATTCTCAGTACACTAGGATACTTGATGGCCTCTCTGAAATTAATCAATGGTCTTATTCCACCACGCAGAGGACACCACAAAAATGCCAGCAAAACTAATGAGAAGTAACAGTTTGTTACAGCATTGGAGCAAAGTATCCGGTCATTGTGGGAACATGAAGAATGAGCATTCGTAAAAGAAGTCTCCTTATGCTTTGGTTAAAACATTTTGTGGTGAAAATAAGTTTCTGTTGCTGCTGCTTTGATTTTGTGATATGCATGGAGGTTGGTATTCCATTGCTGCAAATTTGGTTTTACCTGCTATCAGTATTTACTTGGTATCTGTATTTGCTGTGGACTAGGCTGTGGCCTCCAGAGGGGAAGGTCAGAGTGCCTCCAAATCCTCTGTATGATTTGCATGAGGACAATACAGATTTACAAAAAAACCCTGTGATGGTGACAACAAAGAGAACAGGAGGAGGCTGTTCTGAATTGCGGTAGCAAGAAGAAATGGAAACAGGTAGCGTGTTAGGCTTAAAGCTGCTGCTCACTGTTACCCTGGTAGAGCTACATGCAAGAGGAAGCTTCTCAGTTACCTTTGGTTCTAGCTTCTATGAAAATGCCAGGAAAACAATCTGGAAACTGGTCTGAGATCCAGTTGTGAAACTGCAATAAATGCTAATAAAAGCCTTGCATGGAAGGTGCTGTTTACTGCGGGATGTCTTGGTCTTGGCGTTAGCTCCATGGTACAGGAAACAGCAATGACTGGAAGATATGTACCAGCAAGGCCTACTAAGTCATATTTACCCAATATCTGAAATAATTTTAAATACCGAGAACGTAATAAGGTAAAGATAGGCCTTTGGGTACTGCTCTTTCTCACAGAATGCTAACTTAAATAATTTTTCATATTGAATTTTTCTTTTCCAGCATTACTTCCACTGTGTTTTACTGAACCTAAAATTACCCGCATCCTCTTATCATTTCTGTAAATTTTCCTCCCTCTTTTCTTGCAGTAATGGTTGGTAGTGGATGGATGGAGATGGCTGACCGGAGAATAAGAATTACGCAAACAATGTTCTGGTTCTTTAATCTGTGAATCTTGCTTATAAAATCAGTTTGACTGTTAAATAGATCCTGCTGTGCCAAAAGAAACTTTCCTTTCATTTTAAGGTGTCAACATGTCTGCAGCCAGTCATTTGCCCCAAACTGCTTTTGCTTTCACAGGTCTTACCCCTTCTATACATTTATCTAATTACTTCTTTAGAAATGCTGATTTGATCAGTTATAATCTATAGGTATCAATGTGTAGCAGTAAAAATGAAGAATTACTGTCCAGGGAGCGACCTGATCACTTCATGCCTATCAAAGACCCTGCAATCATTTCATCAGCCATAACCTCAAAAGCCATCCATTTATAATCTGTAGTCTGCAGATGTAATATATCTATGCTGTGTGGTACCTATAAATAATGTTTAAATTATTGTTTGTTTACCGGCCGGGGCTATGTGCAAATCATTAGTATCAATCACGTATGTACACTTATTTAGCTTACTCTCATAATTGTAGTCTCCTTGCAAATCTTTTCCATTCTGAATTCAGATGATGCCTCAGCTCCCGCGCTGGAGACTCAGCCTCAAGGTGATGAAGAAGGTGAGCATCAATAGGAATTTAACAGTGCGGTATTGAACTATATAGTATGGACTGTATACCACAACATCAAATGCTACCTTAGAGTAGCAGTTGCAAGAAGTTGCAAGAAACGAAAAGCATCTGTACGTTTTTCCAGATAATGACAGCAAACACAATAGAGTTTTTACTTACAAGCAACCAATTTCCTGTGATAGTTTTGAGGTGACTCTGTAGCTATGGAGTCTGACATTAGCAATTTTAATTGTCACTGCTCAGGGCAGAGACAGGTTTTAAACTTGAGCCAGAGTGCAGATTAAAACTGTATGGCCAAATAAGGAAGTTAAAGGGTAAATTCTGTCCTCAGCATATTGCCTAGTAATGTTAAGGTTGATGTTTTGTCAGGCTTATTTGCCTCGGGGGAAATTCAGAGCTCTGTAAATGGAAAGCTCAAGGCCTACACGCAATGATAGTCCTGTATTGTGGCTGCCTTACCACTCACTGCAAATCTCACAGAATCTGGTCTGAAGTTATTACATATTTTGGGTCCACACTGGGAGATTTTTATTCCAATTAAACATAATTTTAGCCTACACGTATTTATTTCAACCTTTTGTATGAATGGGTTAAGGAAGGAACTATTCATGTCTTTGCATGAATAAAGATTTTAACCGTCCTAATAGAAACCAGTGTGTCCTTTTTTTTTTTTTTAGATCCATGAATCTTTAAAACTAGCCACTTACTATTCAGCTGCTAGTAACTTTTAAAAAAATTGTACATTTACAAACTTTGCTCTGTTGGTTTTTTTCTAGATATAGCTTCTCGTTATCCTACATTATGGACTGAGCAAGTAAAGAGTAGACAAAACAAAACCAATAAAAGCTCAGGTAAGAACTTGTGTTGTCCTTACTTTGCAAAGCTCCTGTGAAGGCATGCATTAAGCCTTGTTAAAACTGAAGCCATTTAAGTGAAAACCATTTTAATAACCATTATGCTTCCACTCTCATCATACGATAGCGACTTAATGATTTGCATTGTGATGATTTTGTAGGCTCATGCGTCATACGTTCCTTTTATATGGAAATATTTTTGGCCAGGCTTTACTAGGTGTAAATTGACGTTACTCCACTAAAGTCTCTGGCTGACATCTGTTTGCATTTGTGAGTGGATCTGACATTTATTTTTTGCATCCTCTTTAATTCTCTGCCTCTTTGTTATCTACTTGTACTTTCTTTTGTTGGGGTCATGTGTAGCAAGAAGGTGCTTGGAAAATGACAGTGTGGGTTACATGTGTTTGGTGGTAAATCTTAGGAGGAAAACCTGAAAAGAAGGAAACTCCCATCAGAAACCAGCTGTCAGTTAACAGGAAATTGGAAAGACAGTGTTACCTGCCTTTTGCCTCATCACTCATCTGCTATTTACAGTCTCATCACCAGTTTAGCGTGAATTAATTATGTTGCCTTTTTTATAATTCTTGAATGTTGGCTTTAGTTTTTTTCACCACTCTTCAGAATTGAGCTTTGTAAACCTGGACTAGGAATGTCAGGCGAATGTCCTAAGACTGAAGCCTCTAAAATATTCAGATACATTCAGTGCTTTGGTGAACTATAAGTTTTGATGCCTTCCTCACTGTTCCTTCCTTTCAGTGGAATAAGCTTTAGAGAATCTTCTTGAGTTTCCTGGTTTCTTTTTCTCTGGAAAAATGTTTAATTTGAAAGGAAACATTATTGATACAGACTATGACTCAGTAAATCACCCAAAAGCACACTTCAGATCCAGTGGAAATTGAGGTTGTGCTTTACATTAAGTACTGTGCTTAAGTATTTTACTGAATTGAGGCCCAAAAGGATTTAAAAAGACAAGCAATCACCGTAAGAAAGAAAGAAGTATCCTTACTAAGAGGTTTACAGATTCCTTTATATAGGCTATTTTTAACATGAAAGCAATAATTATTAATACTATTTCCTCTCCTTGATGCTCCAGTAGACACTTAAGGAAAGGACCTTAAGCAGAGTGTAGACAAGAGTTTGAAGCAAACACTCCCCGTGCTGGAGATTTATTCTGTCATTTGTTTAGTCAGTGTTAGCAAGAACAGAATTCCTTTGGTATTTCTGTCATGTAAAACACATGTATAGAAATATAACACTTTTAGGAGTGTTTATTTAATTTTTACAGTGCTAGAGACTAGATCTAAAGCAAGAATTCTTGAGTTTGCAGTGCAGCTGCTGGCAGCCAAAGCTTCAAAACACACACACACAAAAATTAGAAAAACACCAAAGAAAAGGTGGGTTTATTACTGTGAACTTGTAACCTCCTGTCCATCTAATGACATATTTACAAAGGAAGAGAAACCAGAAGCATAGTATACCTGTCTTATGATTGCTAGCCCATGGTACATTAGCATCAAAAGCATGATTGTGTTGGATTTGCTAACAACAGGACTTGCTCTCAAGTGTGCTGTGTACAGGGGATCTCTGGAGGGCTAGCACATCCTACAGTCTGTGGTGCCATACCCGGACTAGCAGAAGTAAGTCAGCAGACACTACGTAGCCAGCTTTGCTTTAATTTGTGGGCGTACCTGATGCGCCAGAAGGGACCGCTGCTCTCTCTGCCGTGACTTCTCTTGTATATGTATATATAATATGACATCAATCAAGATGAATCTAGGTGCTAAAAACAGTGTCTTCACCAGTTGTGCTAGACAGTATCTCTCTTCCAGACTCCAAAAATATAATGTGTGTAAGTGACCTTATAGGTTGTTTTGATGCCTGAGCCTCACTGATATTCAATAAACAGGTCTTTTAAGGTCTTGAAAAAGCTAGGTTAGATTTTCCCCTTATTACCTCGCAGAGTGGTGCCAAAGGCTTTTGGGAACATCCACAGAGAATGAACTCTGGGCTGCTACATGTACGGAATAGGAAGGACCTCATGACTGAATCCACTGGATTGTAAACTAACGACCTTTGGACACCCAGGCTTCAATATAAGGGATAAATACAAATGTCGTCTTTACTCAGTTTGCTTAGCAAACTCTGATTCAGACTTGGTTATAGAAACACCAGAAAGCTTATTGAAATGTATTTGTCTGAGTAAAATGAGGAGAATTTATGTCTGCATATGAACTGTGTTTATAAAACAAAAGATGAAACCCGATTTATTGATAATGGGCTAAATTTTCCTTTGTTGTACTATAGTAGCCCAAGTGCTTTCAAAGAAATTCTTCAGGTGCAAATAACACTATGACCTAGCCCTGCCTATAGAAAATAAGTAAAGAAAAATAATAATGCTAAAAATTTCAAGCAAACTCCGCATATCCTACTTAAAAGCTGACTATTTTAGTCTGTATTGCTTTTATTTTTTCTAGGTTTTGCCTGGATATATGTCCTAATATGTAATGGTCAACAAGTCATGGTCATAAAGAAACTTGTCTTGACTTGAAAAATCTATCTTCTTAGGAGAATGTTTTTGTGAGTTAAGGATCACAAATGAATACATTAAATTTATTGTACTCATCCTGAAGTGGTTTGCTTTTGCTACTCTGCAAATGACCTGCCAGTTACAATTAGCCAGTAAAATCGGCATAAGCTTCTAGATTTTGGAAGATAGAAAATAATGGCTCATGAAATTCTAGTTTATATTAGTTATCCAGTGCTTTCATTTGATTAAATCAGCCTAAATTAATTTAGCACAGAGTAATGGCATTTGGGAGACTTACAGATGCAGGGCATGAAATTACTGGTTTATATATCCATGCTCTGTAATGATTTCTAGTGCATATTCTTTTTGTTGGTTCAGATAAATAGGCCTTTGCTGCTCACTAAAGGCGTTTGTAGAGTGGTATTTAACCTATTAGCTTTTGATGACAAAATGTTACTGCTGGCAAAAACCCCTTCAACATTGGGTCATGTAACTATAGCTCTGTTTAGAGAGGTAGATTTAGGTAGAAACATCTCCATTTTAGCTCTTTTTGTATGTTGAAGATGATTTTCAAAATTTTTTAACAGATTTTTCTTTCCAGAATTAGAAAAAAAGTATGCATCTGGTAGTTGAAAAAACATAGTGTTTGCTGAGATTATGTTTTATACATATGCCTTGGTGCCTTTGCAGGCATTTTGCCAATTTTTGGTTTCTTCTAGATTTCTTTTTACCCCCGCATTCCTCATTTCTTCCTCCATTTCACAGAAAATATTGTGGGTTTGCCACATCAGATTGACAAAAATAAGTATTATAGCAACAGCTACCAAAAATAAGCAAAAGTGCATTGAAAACACTGAACATGGGACTGTATGGGTTCTGATTAAGACATCAGAATGTAGCAGCCTACATGCTGCTGTCTATATGTGAACTCAGTGTCCAAACTCCTGCTGTAGTTTGTGGAGATGCAGTCAGTGTGGTCAGTGGAGCCTAGAGAGCAGCCCACCTCATCGTAAAGGTGGCTTTTGTTTGCCACCTGCAAACAACACCTGCACTTGGCCAGCTAACTAGATAACTGGACCTCACTGAGTGCGGGAACTAGTTTAGATCTCTAGCCTATATGAAGGTATCTATGCTTTAGATGAACTTTATCCCACCCCAGTATCAGTTGAAAATCCAGGTAGTATTCTTTTAGAGCTTTTGTATTTTGTAAAGACCAGAGGGCAGAGGTTTTTTGCCTTGAAGAAACTGGATATTTTGGACTATGTCCTCAGCAGTTGCCAGTTACTGTAGCTTCAGGGCTAGGTGCAACGTTGGTGTGGGTGGAGAACATTACATGACAGTGCAGATACTTTCCCATCACCTAACAGGGAAAATGCAGTTCCTTGAGGAGAGCTAAGGTCGGACTGTAGATCTCTTAGGTTCTCCTTGCTACATCTGCTTTACCAGCAGTTTATATCCCTGTGGGATTCTTGGGAACCAAGTGTGACATTTTTCGGAAGATGTATGCCCTTTTTTGGGCTTGAGCATAGGCAAAGGAAGGGTAGTTTAATCCTTTTCACAATGGCCAGTGAAGCTTAGGATTCATTTTGCTAGCTCGAATTTAAGAGCCAAATTTTTCTAACAGTTTGTTGTGGGAGAACTTCCATGAAAAATAGATAGGGTGAGTTTAACTGATAATATTGTTAATGTTCAAAAAATTTCTTAAAGTATTGAGTAATTTCTAAGTGCAATCTGTACACCACACAAATGAGAATAAATAATACTCAGTATAAAATTTCATTAATTTTGCAAACGCAAGATGCAAAAAGTCATCCATAATCTGGAATATACTTCCATATGTGCTTAAGGTCTTTAGAGATTCTGGTGACAATATAATTCAAGTTAAAAGAGCCAGGCTAAGCTTAGCCGTTGGCTAAGACACAGTACAGTTTCACGTATTTACTGTTCAATTCTATTCTCTTTTTATTAATACTTTTGTATCGTTTCCTTGAAGATTGAATGGTATGGCATTGTTAGCACTAATGATTTATATGTTCATTGATCAGTTGTGTAGTTTATTTAATGAGCATTGTAAAGTGATTGAAAAATTGGTGTTTGTTTTGTTGATAATCCAGTATGAATGGCAAAATAGGAGGCAGGAAGAAATTGTCACATTACTTTGTACTTTACTGAACTTGACTTTGATTCATGTGTTAAATTTTAAACACATGAAATGAGTGGGTAGAAATTTAGGGCTCCTGGCAGTCAATGGCAGAACTCCCAGACAGCGGTTGAACAGCCATTCATACTCTGACTACATGCTCTACTAGTTCACCCAGTAGTTCACATTTCATCTGGATCAGGCACAGACACGTGATGTAGTGCTTGTGCCAGCTTCATGCTTTCTGCCAGCTTTATGCTTATATGCTTTAAGCAGGTGCTAGAGGACAAGCCATACGTGATCCAGCATAAAATACGGTCGGCCCAAAGGAAACTCTGTTCTGGCATAAAGCCCGCTGACGAGGGTCAGGCTGTCAAAATTGTTAACACATCTATGCAAAAAGTAGTGGATCATGTGATTATGACATTTTTCATACAGAAAGAAGAATCCTAAATCACAATTCATTGTCTCCTCAAACTATGGCTTTAGTGACTTCAAGAATGCCCAGATTTCAGCCACTGTACCTGGATATTCTGGTAATATAGAATCATCTTCAGTTTCATTTTTGGCTTTGGCTGTGCACACATGAAGGGAACACATAGCTTTTTATTTAATTTTCTGACACAACGGAGTAGTGTTTTATTGCTGCCATTTTACTACAGACCATTAGTTTCAAGGCTTTAAAAATCTGTTACAAGATTTTATCAATTAGCCCCAGAGGGCTCGATCCAACAAGAGTTTCATTCTCAAAACGCCATCTGGGAGAACACTGAAGTGCACATACAGTAATGTAGTATAGACTGGCTGCAAATGCAAATGAAAACAGTATAACGTCTACTGCAAATACATTCTTAATAGACTAGAATAGGGAATTTAAAGTGATAATGTAATTAGCAATTATGTGTCTGTATCTATAACAAATAGCTCCTTGCATTTATCTGTCCGTATAGTCTGAATCTGTTGGCAAAGTCTGCCAGTGAGACTGACTAATGTCACAGAGTGACATTCTAAGATTTGAATGCAGTTTTTATTGCCTTGTCATCTGACTGCTTTAAAGCATTTGTACATATGAGTTTTTCTCACATGGAAACTATGTTGGTTGTCAGTGAGGTTTCTGTTTTGTTAGATTGCTTTGTTTTGTTTCTCAGAGGCAATTGTTCCAGGGGAGTCCCCGTGCACTGATCATTCCCTGAAAGTCACCTTCTTACAAAGGACCAAATCAAACCTTGTTCCGTACTCCAATGCTCACATTCATTCCAAACTGAACCTCCTGCTACGTCTATCCTGGCAAAGCTCAGCCCTGAAGTTAAAAAAGCCTCCATCAAAAAGCAAAAGTAGCATTTTCTTTCAAAGGAAATAAATGCAAGAGTTTGTGTGTCTGCCGAATCACATCAATTCTAATAGCCATTCCTCTCTAAGCATAGGAAAATAAGTAACTTACAGACAGGAAAATGAGTAACAGCTCAGTGACTTTGTATTTATTCTCATTAATTGTTGCATTTTCCAGATGTTGCTTTTAATATTGACTGAAGATAAATCACGTGCAGTTGAAGATGTGTGAGCTAGCAAGAAAAAAATAAGATCCAGTTGCATGTTCCCAGTTACGTATTTATTACAAATTGATTAGAAGTTTTCTAGAACTATTTTGAATTAGGCTTGTTTCGCAATGTGAAGATTTGAGTTATGAAACCAGTTATAACAGAAGGAAATCAAAATGGATATCTTAACAAACCGAGAAAAGAACACAGGGAAGAGGGGGAAGAAAATGTTTTAAAAGCTTGTTGCCTCCATTTTTCAGCAGGGATTCCTAGTAAGTCATGTGTTGGCTTGCAGAACCCTGGCCAATCTTCCGTTCTCAAATTTTTGCTTGTATTCAGCATTAAAGGAGGGGCAGGTGAGGACTTTAGAGCTGAACATGCGTGTATGTCCAAAGAGTCCTACTCACTCTGAATGCATTACGCCTATATTGGACACTTGGAAATTGAGTTTAAATGAATATATAAAGTAGATGTGCATGGGAAAATAGCCTGAGTAGGAGTGCTCCTTAATTTTAAACCACTGAATTACATAGGAAAACCAGTGTTTTCTTCCCCATTATTACCTCATTTCAGCCCTAAAGACAGTGTTTCCTTCCAACAATTGATGAGGTATCAGCCATACCCAAAGATGGGATTTGCATTGCCAAACTTGTGTTGTAAATACAGCCATTAGCTGTAGCTGGAAATAAGTTGCTGAAATATAGGCATCTTGTGCCTTCATATGGCCTAGGTATCTAATTTCTGCATGGGCTAGGTGATATGACAGTCTACTGGAAATCTGTGATGTTCTGGCATGTAGATTTGATAGCCCAGAATACCTGAAATGGCATTGAATTGAGCCCTAAGAACCTCAATTCAAGCCATGAAAGGAAAGTAGAAGGCAGAACTATTGATTTTAAATAACTCTTCAAACGTATCAATTGGCTATAAAGTCCACACATTCTGTCAATGGGAGCTCAGTCCGTTACAAATGGGCACGCAGTCTCTGCCAAATTTTGGACAAGTTCAATGTGAAACTTTGTAGCTTGGGCTCATCTGCAGGTCAATTCCCTACACAAGACA